>NC_065443.1:51227443-51527443 GCF_917563875.1 Diabrotica virgifera virgifera | reverse complement strand
TATTATACATTTTAAAGTAGACGACTTTAAAAATGATATTGCCAATATTGATGAGTTGCGTTCCTGGGACGACTTTACTAAAAGATAGTTCATTCGATTACATGAAATCAATCCCAACTCAAGAATAGCCGCCACAAAAAATCATAGCATGTGATCTGTCTTTGAAAAGACAACCAAATGCAACGGTGGTACTGAAATTCTCGCGTTAGAGATTCCCTAGTAAATCACGAGGGAAAACCAGGAAAAACCTCGTGATACTATCCCGACATCGCAAGTATTTGGGTTTACATTTAGTTTACTCTCAAAACTAATACCAAATTCTGACTTGATATTTTAAATTTTAAATAATACTAAAATACTAAATATGTACTAACTCGATATGTTACTGATTTACTAATTGTGGTATTTTCTTTCTATTGACTTCCTCCTTTAGTATGGGTAACCACATCCTACTGCATTCTACCGAGGAATTTGCGACACAATTGGTTTCATTTAGCATAATTAGAGCCGCTTCTTAGATTTTTCTCTTTTTACTATCTGCTTCTTTTAGGACTATACTTGAATCTCTCCACTGAACTCTATGTTCATTATCCCATGCGTGTTGACATATTTGAGATCTATCAAATTCTCTATTTTTTATATAAGACTGATGTTCATTTACTCTAACGTCTAATGGTCTTGACGTTTCACCTATATAAAATTGTTCGCATTCACAAGGTATTTTATAAATACAATTCTTTGTTCTTTCTTGTTCACTGTTAGGTTTAGTTTTAGATAGAATAGATCTCAATGTGTTTGTTGTTTTGAATGTTGTTGATATGTTGAATTTATTTCCTATTGTTTTAAGTTTCTCGGATAGTCCTTTTACATATGGTATTGATATTTTCCTCGTATTATTTCTTGTGAATGTTGTAGGATCCCGTTCTAAGTTGTTCTGTTCCATTCGATCCAATCTTGACAATTCCTTATTTATAAACGATATTGGATAATCATTTTTAAATAAAACAGATGTTAACAATTGTTTTTCTTCTAAAAATGAATTTTCGTTAGAACAAGTAATTTTGGCTCTATCATATAAGGATTTAATGATTCCCTTTTTAACGTTGATGTTATGATTTGATTTGTAATTGATATAATATAATATAATATAATATAATATAATATAATATAATATAATAGTTTTTCTTGAAATTTTTTTTTATAAATTCAAAAAAAGAAAAATTTTCAAATCGATTTTTCTAGAAAACGGTGTATCCTATCGACTTATAACAAGACTAACTTTTAGTTGCAGAATACCTCACAATTTAATAATCCAGAGTCAAAAATGACTAAAAATTAAAGACAAACAAGTTATGCGATAAAATATCTGTTGCCCTACCCAAAAAGGACGCCTATGACTAATGACTGGTACTAGAAATTCGCAATGCATGGAATCGATTTATCTCTAGAAGATAAATACGTGTACCAATTTTCGTTTTTTTTTACTAATTAGTTAAAAACTAATTACAAGACGCCATCTTCAAAGAGCCCTAGCTCCCTTAGAAAGCATTTTTGGACTAGGTGAATTAGGTTAAAATATCTTAAAATTATCTGAGGAATCAGATAATTTTTTTTCTGTCTTCGTTTGTCGGTAGAGTTTCTGGACACCCTGTATAAATATAAAATAGGAAATGGTTGAATGCTCGAATATATGAATTTATGGAAATAAAACGCAGATATCGAGCACTGAATTTATTAAATCTTGTCCAAGTATACTTTCGCTCCTAGAGCATCAAGGACATTTCGTCATATTAGGAAGGTATCCTTGAATGTCGTAGACATTTGTTTAAATTAAGTAATGACAGAAAAAAAATTTAACATATAACTTATAAATAACACACACTGGACAAAGGACAAACAGATCAGCAAAAGTATACTGGCATTTATTTTTTCCATAAATTCATATACAGTAACCGCCACACTACTAGACACATAGGAACATTGAGCTAATACAGTCCTGGACCGTTCAGTTGTTGCACTGTTTACTTTTATGTCTAGTGACGTTTAGAACGTCAGAAAATGTATAGAAACCGAATATTAACATTGAAAGTTGACATTTAATAGAACAGCTAATTTGACGTATATAGTTGTCATTGTGTTAAAGTTGTGAAAGTTTTAAAGTATTGTAACATTCTTGGTGTTCGACCATATAAAAAGATTGTTTCTACGCACAACATTTTTAAAGTTATTCTAAATGTTTATCAACTACAAAATTTCATAAATTTGGCATTAGGATTTTTGACTATATTAATTAATTTTTTTATCTTTTTTTAATACATTTTGATACTATCACTCCCCTATCTTCATTATTTTCTGTCTTATGTTATTGCAAAATAAAGGTCTCTGGGATAAACAAATAGAATAACTCTTAAACTAATTAATGGATAGGTTTCAAATTTTAAGGGTTTGTTAAGTACACCAATGCCCAACTTTGGGTAAAACACTAAAGTTCTAAGGTAGTTTTAGTAAAAGTTATTAACAAATAACGATTTTCACTTATTTTGCAGTGTGCGTAGCAACAAATTAACTTTTTAACTTAAAAAAATCGGCATTTTGAAGGTTTTTTAATGTTCTAAAAAATTTAATTTTGTAATTTTATGTCAACTATTTAGCTTTTGAATGGGGTGCAAAAAATCGAAAAAAAATTGCACTTAATTGTTAATAATTTAAAAACGGATGCGAATTCTAGGCAGGAAATAGGTAGGTTTTCTTCCTATAGGTCTACAATAACTAAAAAAGTAGTCAGCTGCCTGGATCTTGGAGTGTTCTGAGAAAATCCTTATTTCTCTGGACTATTTCTATGATCTTGCACCTTATTAATTCTAATTCTCTAGATGTTTTTTGACTCATACATAACCCACCTTTAATTATGTTAATTACAAAAGACTTAAAAAAAGATCAAAAGACGATTTAAAATATTTCAAGTCTTGAAATCTATTTTGGAATTCCGTCAATATTGCTTCTAGTTTTTTTATATACTCGTTGACCTTTCTTGTTTAATATTATAATCATTTTTTAATTCTAGGAAAATGGCAAGATGTTTTATTTTTAATCTCCCTTTGAAAAAGTTTTAATTTAATTTGAAAACTAAATATGTACACTGTGAGAGGTCAGATATTATTTTATCTTTCCCCTGCAATTGTAAATTTGGTGTTTGTTAATTAACGTTCAATGACATCAGTCATAAACATTATATAAGTCTTGTAACAACTCATCATTGTTTAATTCTGAATAGGTTTTAAGGATTTCAAATCTAATAATTAAGGGATTTAAATCTTGAAAAATGCGTTCCAAGATTGCAGCTTCAATTTTTAAATATTTTGTCGAGATATTTGGCACACATACATATTCGTAATGTAGTAAAGAATGGCGGTACAGAGTCCAATTTGAGACAATAGCTCCAATAGCTCTATAGAGCTATTCCAGGTCAAATCAACACACTTTGAATTAATTTTTTTCCTGACCTATTTACATTTTGTTAAAATTTAGGGTACTCATAGTGGATGATTAGGTGAAGAAAAATACAAAATTTTTAAATTTTTATCTCAAGCCGTTTCCGAAATACGGTTATGTAAAGTTTTCCAAAAAAAATCAAAACAACGCGATCATACTTTTTTGGAATGGTTGTAGAAGCTGTCCTAATAAAGCTAGAATGCTGGGAGAGGTGTCATTTTGCAGCATTTTTAAAGCCCTTTACAGTGATATATACAGCATGATGTTATGATAAATAAATTATTCTCAAACAAAAAAAATATATTTTGATTAAGTTTTTTTTCCAAAAAGTACATAATTTAAAATTTTTATAATATTCCTACAAATACATAGTACTGTTGTTAATAACATATAAAATTTTTATCATGGGATGGTGATGGGTTCAACATAAAAAAAATAAATTTTACACATACGGTATGGTGCAAATGAAAGGAATAAATTCGTAATGTCGCAAGCTGGCGACTTTAAGAAAAAATCCCGAAACAGGTCGATTTTTATTTTTAAATTGTAATTTTTGGCCTATATATCATACTAGTGACGTCATCAATCTGGGCGCGATGATGTAATCGATGATTTTTTTTAAATGACCAGGTGGATGACGTCACTAGTATGATATATATGCCAAAAAATTATGCCAAAAGTCGCCAGCTTGCGACATTACTAATTTATTTCTTTCATTTGCACCATACTTAGTGTGACCAACTAGCCCTAAAAATCCGGGACATGGCCCGAATTACGAAGTCGTGTCCCGGCGTCCCGGACAAGGCTTCCGGGCCATCCGAATTTTCAACCTTTAGTGTGCTTTAGGTAAAATTCTATTTTGAAATTTTGAATACGTTATTCTTCTAAGAATTCACATCAAATTGATTTGGTGGGATGAAAAAAAGTGGACAATTTCTAGAGTGTAATACTTATACTACATCCAAAACACATGCATTTATATCGTGGTATTATAGTTCTACGAAAACTAAAACGGTGGACTCTTTTTCATTTCTGTATTTTAATTATCGTCTTCTGAAAAAAAAATGGCCCGATTTTCATTAAAAAGTCCCGGATTTCAGGTATTTTTTTCAGCCTTGTCCCGGATTCGGCTGAATTGGAGTTGGTCAGACTAACCATACTGTGTGTGTAAAATTTATTTTTTTATGTTGAACCCATCACCATCCCATGATATATTTTTTATATGTTATTAACAACTGTATTTATAGGAATATTATGAAAATTTTGAATTATGTACTTTTTGGAAAAAAACTTATTCAAAATATATTTTTTTGTTTAAGAAAAACTTGTTTATCATAACATCATGCTGTATATATCACTGTAAAGAGCTTTAAAAATGCTGCAAAATGACACCTCTCCTAGCATTCTAGCTCAATTAGGACAGCTTCTACGACCATTCCAATAAAGTATGGTCGCGGTGTTTTGGATTTTTTTTTGGAAACTTTACATAACCCTATTTCGAAAACAGCTTGAGATAAGAATTTAAAATTTTGTATTTTTGTTTCCCTTATTAGCCACTGTGAGTATTCCATATTATAACCAAATCTGAAGAGGGGGTGGAAATTAGCTGTGTTGAGTTGATATGGAATGACCCTATAATTAAATAACATATTACAAAAACGAGTCTGTACGGCCATTAAGAAGAACAAAAAAATACACTTTCTTCAAATAAACTGTTTATCCCATACCTAAATTTTGTGTCATTGGAATTACTAAAATCGATTATATATGATCGAGTATAATAATTATTATTATCACAATACTGTGCCTTCGTTTTTGATAGTATTGTCCTTTTCATGATCATTTTTCAGTGCGTAACAAATGATAGGAAAATGGGTAAGTCCGTGATAATATACATTTATGACATTTATTCTAACATGACATTTTAGTTAAATCTGACAGTTGTCACATTTTATTTTCAATTTGGAATAAAAACAAATCAAATGTGTTTCTTGCATTTATAAAATGGTATTTTCTTTGATTTGTATAGTCTTATAAATTATACAGATTATATTTTTAATATTATTATCTAATTAAAAAAAAAATATTTTTTTATTATGGCGCCATCTATCGACAACTAGAATAACTAGAATAAATGTTATAAAAATGTCACCGACGAAATGTAATCACCGACGTGCCTTTTTTTCTGTCACATACAATTTAATGCGTTAGAAAGAAATCGAAAAACTGTGACGCACTGAAAGATGATCCTGAGAAATACTGTAAGCGAGTAGTGTCACGTACTGCCGACGCACTGTTGCCACACTGTTGAAAGTTCGCAGAAGTTTAAAAAAAAATTAATGACGCGCTGATTTAGCCTCGTAAATCTAACAATACAAAAGAAATTAATGTCATCTGGAAGTTTGTCGTCCTTTAATTCCTCAAGGAAATTTTATGCAGTGAATCGGAAATTGTATGCATAATTGATGAATGATAGAATTTGATAATCTTCTCTTAAAAGCCCATTAAGACCGACTTTTTTACCCAGCATTTCCGGAGCTTCATCAGTTGCAATGCTTGCAAGTTTAATAAGAGGCACATCAAAATTTTTCATTATGGAATCTAATGCATTTTTAATATCGACAATGGGGGTTAAATCATGAAGGGCTATTAAATCTAATAATAATTCTTCTTTAACAACAAAGTCGGGTGAAAACGTATGAAAACTGTCTATTGTGGAAGATATATTATGCCAAGTCAAGGGCTAAGCTGAATCAATACACTTCTTTAAATATTTTTTTAAAATATATTTAAGTACATCTTCCAATTTTTTTTATAAACACTTCTTCTCCATACGGGCTTTTTTCACGACCAATATTACAGGCAATAACAAAACTAGCTTCAGCCACATTATTAGCTTGATTGCTAAATGTCGTCAAAATTGACTAGCTTATTTAAATTTGATTTTAAAGATCTTATCTGATCTTAATTTGAAATTTGGTGGATACTGGCTTGAAACCTGAGGATGCTTGGTTTCATAGTCGACGTAAATTGTTAGCTTTATAATTTTTTATAGTATAAGTGCAAATAACACAATTCTTTTCCGTTCAACAAAAAAGAAATTATTATTCTACTCCTACACATTATTACTGGGAATTTTTATTGGGAATAAGCCACAATTTTATTTGGCTTATTTAAAATTGTTTCTTATTCCCAATAAAAAAGTAAATTATATTAAGATGACCCAAGAAAATAGCTTCGGAACAAAATTATAGTTAACTTACTACCCATTCGCATTCACGTAATTTCCTTATTTGTTAATTTTTTCTACGTGTTATAGATAGGTTAATTATGTCATCTTCAATTTTATTTATACTTATTTTTCTTAAAACCTTATATTATTAATGTGTATTAATTTCAGGGCGGCGACCCAGTGGGATCAGGTGGCATGGACTGCCTGCAGCTGCGCCAACCAGCAGGCCCGTTTCATTACCTCATCAGCGAACAGGCCAAGTCTCTGGTCGCCCTTCAAGAACTTCAGCATGAGGTGGGGGCCCTCCTGGAGTTCCGCGATCTCGTCATCGAGACTTTTCCAAACCTCCGAAGTAAGATGGCGTCCTCCACCCCGGCGACGATGACCTCACACCATTCCAACATTCCCGTATCGATAAGACCAGGAGATTGGACACCGGGGATAAGAGTGAGGAAGAAAATTGGCAGTAAGGACGATAGGAAGAAAGGAGGAGATACGGCGGTGCAAGATTCGGGATTCAGTACCGAAACTTCGAGCAAGGAAACACATAGCGCTTCATCTACTGCGTTGGCAACATCTTCATCTGCAGCTGGTGAGTGAAATATTCAATAACATTTAGTGGGGCTCTTATTTCTAACGTATACTGTCGAATGTATTAAACAGGAGAAGGCTAGGTGGGGCAGAATTTTTTCAGCTCTTATATACGAGTATTATAGAGTATCTTCAGTATCCTAAAACAAGAGTACTGGTTCATACATGCTTTGTATCCTGATATACACGGATCAAAAATATAGTAATTGCTAGTGTCTTCCTTAGGACATATAGCCTACTTCCTTAAGAAACCTCCAGGAATGTATAGTTGTGCAAGTTGCATCCAGTTATTTTTAATTTCTGAATATTGCCCCTCAGTCACGTCGGTGTCCTACGCCGACTTCTTCAGTTGAGTCATGGGATCATGGGATGTCGATTTCAATAGTGTTGTAGTCACTATAGTATCGTTCAGTCCGGCTACATGTTCTGCAAGTCTGCATTTATCCTTGTTCCTTTCTCTGTAGTATCTTCCATGCATATTTTATAGCATCCTTCTTTATATCTGTTTTGTTTGATTGCCTCTAGTGATTTTTAGATCGTGATCAAGGTATTTAAATCAAGTAATTTCTTTATGTACATGCTACATAATGGAACGCTATAGAACATAATATTAAGAACCAAAGGTATTGATGGTAGAGACCTACATATTATAGAAAACTTTTATTAGAAGCAGAAAACAGCCATGCGAATCGATGGGAGATTATGGCGTGAAGATCAATGGTTTAGTCAAAGTGATTAGTAATCTTAGATATGCTGAAGACTCTATCTGCGATAGTCTCCAGGTACTTCAAGAATTATTGGATTGCGTAAACACCACTGGAAGAGGAAAGGGTCTAAAAATGTAGGCTTCCGAGATAAATTTTACGATATTTAGTCGCCAACCTCACGACGGTGCTTCCCTAGAAATATATCAACAAAACATTAGAGAATTACTCACTTTAAATATCCGGGATGCTAAATTAAAAACCAACTAGAGCCAAGTAAAGATATCAAATCTAGAATTGAAGCAGCTCACACAAAGTTTCTAAAACTTGAATCATTCTTCTGTACCTACAACTTAAACCTAAAGTTACGACAAAAAAATGATCAAACGCTGTTTGGTCAGTGTTGTTATATGGCACCGTGACATGTACTCTAAAGGCTGATACTATAAATCGCTTAGAGGAGGTTGAGATGTTGTTGCATAGAAGAATACTCCGAATACCCGGCACAGCGATTCAGACCAATGAAGCTATGTTAAATAGAGCAAATTCCGTTCGTTAGCTATTGAAAACTATTAGAATATGAAAAATTGTATACCTAGGGCGTGTTCTTAGGAGACCAGCACAAATCCTCCAGCTTATCATGAAAGGTAAAGTCGAGGGCTTATCCAGATTTAGCCATACAGCTCACACTCCCTCTAAGGGGAAAATTGACTCATCCCAGATACATACGGTTTCAAAAGGACTGAGCTCTGGTGGGACTCTTTCCGTGTTATCGAGCCCTAGGTGACTTGGAATGCAGGTGTATCTCCCAAAAATTTTCATACACTTCTGGCCGTCGCGAGTAGTAGAGCTTTCTGCATGGTCTTATAAAGATGTTCATTCAGACCCAGCTTTTTTTATGCTTTCGAGAAGGGTCTTCGGAATGACTCCAGTAGTAGACATAATAATCGGTATCGTCTGGATACTTTGCATTCTCCGTTGCCTTCGTATTTGAATTTCCAGGTCTCTGTACTTGGCGATCTTTTCAGTAAATTTACTACGCAGATTATTGTTGTTAGGTATCGCCACATCAATTAGTGTTGTTTGTCTTGTTAATTTATTAAATAGTATGATATCTGGTCTATTATGTGCCACTGTTTCGTCTGTGAGCACAGTGCGGTCCCAGTATAGCTTGTAGTTTCCATCCTCAAGCATACTCTCAGGGACGTATTGATAATACGGGAGATGGTCCGTTTGGAGAAGTCCCAGCTTGATAGCTTGATCTCTTGATGAAGGATTTTTCCCACTGCGTCATGCCGTTTCTTGTATTCAGTTGCAGCAAATGCCTGGCAGCCCCCTGTAAGATGTTGAATGGTTTCTTGGGCTTGACATCCATATCGGCATTCTCTCGTTTTGAACCTGAGGGTCTTTGATGATATATTTCAGGTAATTTCTGGTTGGTATAACCTGATCCTGAGTGGCCAGTAATGAACCTTCCGTTTCAGGTAACATCTTTCCTGATATCAACCAATAGTTCGACGCTGTATTGTCGACATAGTCTTGGCTGACCTCATTGGGATGTCGCCTGTGCAGAGGTTTACCCATCCAGGTGCACATTTTTTCGTCTTTAGTGAGGTGGTTTATGCGCATTTCTGGTTCAAGGGCTTATTATGATTATTATTATTTGGAACGAAGTAAATGTCATGGCTAAAAAACATTCGCGATTGGACAGGAATACGCAATGTCGATAGTGTTTTAATTTTCGTGTTCTTCCGATGACCAGAGTGATACATTTTTTTGAAGTGAAAACTTCTTTAGGGACGTTGTGCGATTTTTGGATAGGGGAAAAAGCATTGAATTCGCGACCGTCATTGTTTGACGAAATAAATTTTAAAAGTGAAAACTTCTTTAGGGACGTTGTGCACTTTTTAGATAGGAAAAAAGTATTGAGTTTGCGACCGTCATCACTTTGCCGAACTAAATTTCGTACGTATACATATATCTACATAATGTGTATGTATACATAAATAGCATAGAACGTACGCAACGCGTATATAATATAGGTATAGCACTTCTTTTTTGGTGGGGAAAAGCATTGAGCTCGTAATTTATATACTATAAGAAGTTTTCACTTCTGTCGGCACTCCCATGAGTGCTTTAAATTTTTTTTTGTATTACTCTCAAAGACGATTATTTATTATTTGTGATTATACTGAAAAAATAGCGACAATTGAAAGAGCAATAATTGAAAAACATGTGTTACATATCAAATTAGCAGACCCGGAAAGAAATAAAAGTAGCTAGCTGCTAGAACCATTATAAAGCTGTCTCCACCAAAGCAACATACCGCAACTTACTGCAACAACAACAGAAAAGTTGGCTGCTGTTGTAGTATGTTACACTGTATTGCAGTATGTTTATGTCGCAGTTGGAGTATGTTGTGTGTTTCCATTTTCGGCGGTAAAGGTAAATAGTATGGTATAACTAGACCCAAATCCAGACATCCAAAGTGAAAGTTATCCTCCAACACCAAATTGTTCTATATAGTCCACATAATGTTCAGAAGAAAGTCACACCATTTTGAGCGTCGGGTTTGGAGGGGGAGAGGGGGGAGAAATCGGTAAATTTGTAGTTTTTTACGTTTTTCGTCAATGTTTCTAAAACTATGCGGTTTAGCATGAATAACCTTCTATACAAAAATGTTCTACATTAAATTTTAAATAAAAAAGGTCTTATGCATAATCCTTCTGAAATGAACGGTTTAAAAGTTACGGAGGTAGTATAGTATAATTGGTCCAAAAAAAGGCCTAACCCAGACATCCAAAGTAAAAGTTTTTCTTTAACACCAAATTGTTCTATATGGTCCACATATTGTTCAGTTAAAAGTTACACCATTTTGAGCGTCCGGTTTGGGGGGGGGGGGGAGGAGAAAAGTCGGTAAAGTAGTAGTTTTTTTACGTTTTTCGTCAATATTTCTAAAACTATGCTTTAGCAAAAACAATGTTCTATACAGCAATGTTCTACGTGAAATTTAAAACAGAAAAGGTCCTATACATAATTGTTATAAAATCAACGGTTCCAGAGTTACGGAGGGTAAAAAGTGGAGGTTTTCGATACTTTTTATATTCTTTGGGCAATTTATAGAAATTTTCTTTAACAGGATTGTGTTTTGTAAATAAAATTTGCTATTTCAGTGGCCGATGATATGTTAGTGATAAGGCCTTGAAGAAACGTCAACCACACCACCCAAAATCATCATCAATTGCCCAGATAATATAAAAAGTATCGAAAACCTTCACTTTTCACCCTCCGTAACTCTGGAACCGTTGATTTTATAGCAAATATGTATAGGACCTTTTTTGTTTTAAATTTTATGTAGAACATTTTTGTGTAGACCATTGTTTACGCTAAAGCATAGTTTTAGAAATATTGACGAAAAACGTAAAAAAACTACTAATTTACCGACTTCTCCCCCATCTCCCCCCCCCCAAACCGGACGCTCAAAATGGTGTAACTTTTTACTGAACAATATGTGGACCATATAGAACAATTTGGTGTTGGAGGAAAACTTTTACTTTAGATGTCTGGGTTAGGCCTTTTTTGGACCAATTGTACTATACTACCTCCGTAACTTTGGAACCGTCATTTTAGAAGGATTATGCATAGGATCTTTTTTATTGTCAATTTAATGTAGAACATTTTTGTATAGAAGGTTGTTCATGCTAAACCCCATAGTTTTAGAAATATTGACGAAAAACCTAAAAAACTACAAATATACCGATTTCTCCCCCCCTCTCCCCCCCCCCAAACCCAACGCTCAAAATGGTGTGACTTTTTTCTGAATATTATGTGGACCATATAGAACAATTTGGTGTTGGAGGATAACTTTCACTTTGGATGTCTGGGTTATGCCATTATTTGGATCAGTTATATCATACTAAAAAGGATCTTGCAACATTGTAACAGCGACGAATGTTAACATCAGTGTGGACGGCTTGTAATTAGTCCTAGTTGCTAGTTGTTGATAGGTTCGAGCTATTCGTTTTGTTTTCTGTATTTCTGAATTTGGGTATTAAAATGGTACTTAAATGGACTCTAAAAAATGCATTAATTTAACAGACAATTATAAACAACATACATGTCTTTGGAATGCAACTGACAAAAATTATAAATGCTGAGAAGCAAAACATGATGCCTGGTCCAAGATTTGTAGCAATATAAACTGTGAATATATAGAAAAGGCTTTCTTTCTTTCGCACCTTCCTTTTGCCCTATCAGGGTGCCGGATTATATAGAAGGCAAAACGAAAAATAAGAAACTTGCAAGCCTAGTTCTACAGAGAGCGGAAGAAATACAAAGCTGTGAAGAAATCCGGAGCAGGTGCCTCTTTTATTAACAGAGCTGGATTGGACATCCGCAAAATTTTTTGAAGCAACCATCTGTACGGAGTTCACCTCATAAAAGATCATCGTTTTTTTAAATCTGTTGGTATGGAATTTCTACCATACTATTTTCTTTTTTGTAGACTAGGACGAACCCAACATTTATGTTTCCCTTTACGCGAATTTCTTTCAATTATCACGCAAGCAGCCGCTACCAACAGATTGTCTTTTTCGTCGCACATAATAAACAAGTATCGTTGCTTCAGTGGATACATGATAATGCATCTAGTCGCAAATACATGCAACAAATTCCAACATTGGTACAACAAAGTTGCTTGGGTGAAAACACTTTGTTACAAAAATGTGAAACTTAATTCAACCTACTTCAACATTGTAAAATACAAAAGTTGAAGTATGTTGCTTTGGTATAGACACACCTTTAAAGCAAAGGACTGTGTTTAGGACCCAGAAAAAAAAAGAATGTGTGTGTACTTTGTATGCACGTAAGAAGTTATACTTCTATTATATGATTATATGATTATAAACGAAATTAATTTAAAATAAAAATGTATACCATTTTTATTCATATAATTACTTTTTATTTATATTTTATTTAAATATTAAACTAATTTATACTTACTACTTCTCAAACATTTTTATTAAAACAGTGCCAAAAATTAAAATAATAAAAGAATAAAACACACACAAACACATTAAAAATGCCACAAATGATTTCTGAACATTAATTGTCGGAAATTTTTTTAACTAAATACGTATTTTCTGAAAATAAAATTATATAATAAATATACTTACAATCATAAAATGTATAAAAAAAATAAAAAAATAAAAGTTTCTATTGGGATTCGAACCAACTTACCAGCGTGGCTGGTATTGGCGTTGTATTGGGGTTCACTCGCATTAAACGCTTCGCCACGGAGACAGTGTGTCATTATGTGCGAAGATCGACTAACTAAACGGATTAAACTTTTGATATTTTTGAATTATGTAAATCAAATTATTTTGATTTTGAATTGAAATGATTTAGAATTGAAAAAATACAACAAAACATAGAGTAAGAAAACAATATATTAGGTGAATATTGATAGAAATTTTGATAATAATCAAATTATGTAAATAAAACTATTACATACTATGTATTTTGGTAGGTTCAAATAGGTAGCTACCTATGATACATTTACAATTATTACGTACCTGTTGCTTTAAAAACTATTTAAAAATCACTACAATTATAAACTTTTTTGTTTCTGTCCTCACAACAATAAAACTAATATATTATACATTTGTTTACCTTCATATTGAACAATTATTTATTATTGACAGATCATTTCAACACCCAATCAGAGCCCGTATAACGACTAATAAATTTCGCAATCACTTGCATCGTGCAAAGTGGCTATATTCAAATATCATAACAAAATTTGATCAACTATTTTTAAAACACTTACCAGTGTAAGATTCTTTAGCTTTGAATAAGCGAGATCGTAGATCGTCCCGGTTGATTGTTGTTATCCACAGTTCTCTACGCCTTCGAGCTAATAGGTATTTTATCAGTAATTTTGCGGCGCTCATACTAGTCACAGTTTGATGGGCTTTCACATTGGCATGCAACAATCATCTCTTCTATGTTAATAAGTCCAAAAATATAATATGAAAACTATTTAAAAAGGCAGTATAACCATTAACTAACTTTTTGTTTGTTGTTTCTCTTCCTACAAATTTTAAAACGCAACAACCATACATAACCAAACCACAGTCCCACAGCTGTGCCACAGCTGCCATATTGGATAATTTTTGTCATGTCATTTGAACATCCAATCAGAACAAAGTTGTAATGCGACTGCGCCGGGATCAAAGGTTTTAATCCTATTAAAATGCACCCTCATATCGCGCGTAAAGAAGTATAACTTCAATAATATTGACGATCTACATCCAACAATAAATCTATACGGCTCCTTATACCAATAATTATTATACTACTGGATATATTCAAAATAATAATCGTTCATTTGAGCAAGTAATTTGGTTTAGTTGGAGGATTTGTTAATGATTGAATTAGAATTTTCTTGAATATGAAGATAAGCAAAGCTCTTTCTGATTCCCCGTTTTGTATTTTACAGCCACGCTTGGGACTCGACCTTTTTTAAGTTTATTTCTCCAGTCTTATCTGTCCATTGCAAAAAGTTTCTGACACTTATGTTGGCACTGGTAGGATTGTCCAAAGTCACCTTTACACGGTCAATATTATTGAAGCAATATCGATATTGAGGAATATATGTATTGAACGTGTAAGGAATGTATTGAAACAATAATACCATTGAAAAAATATTGCTTCAATAATATTGATCGTGTAAAGGTGGTATTATGTATTGTTAGTTTGGATTTTAGCTTATTTGTTTTTTTAGTTGTTTATAATCTAAAGTGAGACTTGTTCTTAGTAATACCCTGTTTTCTATTCCTCTCGTTGTGGATTGGTTCGGTTTCTCGGTATTGCAGATTACTTTTACCTGTTTTCTCATTTGTTCTATATAGTTCTTGTCTTGTCGCAATTTATGAAGTCAACTACTAGAGGGTGAACCTTTTTTTATTCCATTTTAGCAACTTCAATTAACACAGTATAATAATCAACATCTGCCCCAACAGCAGATTTTGGACGACCTTCACGAATTTCGTCCACTGTGAACTAGAATTAAGATAAAATACGCAAAATAACTAAAAACGTAAGAAAATCATTAGAATGATTACAAGTAGTCACGATTTAGTTTTATCTTTCAAATCCTGAATTCTTCAGATCATTGTACCCGTAAGTAATGCAAATGGCATTCATATGGAGAAACCTGCTGAGCACAATATTAAAATACCAACGGTTATATAGAAACTTACGTAATTACGTCTTTATTATATTTAATTTGTTAGAATATTTAAATAAGTTCGAGTATCGACTCTTCATTTCACTTTACATTAATATTTTTAAAAGTATGTAATTATTTATTTGTTACAGGTGCGATAGAGTCTGACGAAGTCGAAGACGAACTTTGGAACCTTCTAGACATCATTCACCGCAAAGGAACCCGTTTAAAAGATGAAGCCGAAGTCCTGCAAGGCACTCTCCGCGAACAAGCTATGCATAAAGACGAACAAGATGGAGGTGGTTCGTTTCAGCAAGTTATTTTTTCTTCCTCTTGTCCGACATCATCAACAGACGTGCGAAAACTGCGTCAGGAGCGCGATCTACTCCTGGATCGGTTGGCAGAGATGGAGGCTGAAGTGCTGGCCGGGAGAGTGCATACTTCAAGATTGCAAGAGGATTTAGAGCATTTGTTGACGACGAAGCTTGATTTGGAGGAGCAGCTCAAAGCGGTTGTTACACAAAGAGGTAAGGTGGATTAGTGGTTGCTCCAGAAATACACTATGCCAACAACAAGTTCTTTTCAAGGTATCTCGTCAACTAAACTTGAAATTAACAATGAATTTTTCGTCTATTTCTACCTTCAGACCGCATCATTCTCTTACCGTTATCCGCATATTACACATTTCAAAGATCGCTTCTAATGAATTCATCTTTTATTTTATCTAATACTTTCTTCCACGATTCAGAGAACAGTATTTCTCACCAGTGGCGCACACCCCGCTACATGCGACACTATATTATATACCTACAGACGCGAAGTTTTTGATTCTGTCAATGTGACTGAATTGAAAAATGGGCCAAATCCCATCTTTAAGATTAGAAAAAGACCCGCAAATCCATATATCAACCATCTATTTTGATTTAAAGGTGTGAGTTTTATGACCCCAAAGTTTTTATGAGAAAACTCCCAAAAATTTCGAAAATATAACTCTGACCTGTGCGGCTTATGATAGTATTGGTCATTACCTTTCCAACGCGTTTCTAATTTTGAAAATCGGTTAATTTTGCTCAATGTTTATGCCTCTAAAAGGGGTAAATGTTTGTGGCTGTGTGTTTGGCCTTCTATGTTTCAAGAGGCGGTCGGGGCCGATTCAAAGCCGGTGTAGTTTGTGCAGCAGGCATATTTTTTGGGTGAATGTATCTCAGGTTTAAATAGAGATAGCAAAACCTAAAATATACCAAATCGGTACCGCCTGAGTCCAGCTTTGAAATGATGCCTAAGTGGTTAGGATCGGACATATACACGGCCCAGTATAGCCGAAAAACTAAAAAATTGAACTTGGAACATTTTGATTTTTCGGCAATTACTCAAAATTTCCACCTACGAATTGCGCCAATAATAGGCCTGGATCCTGCGTACCAAAAAAGAGTTGATTAATAGCAAGCTGAAAATTTGTTAATAGCTTAACGGTGTCTAGTCGGACAAACTTTGATGCGCGGGAACACTGGAACAGGGGAAGTTTTAATTGTGGAACAGTTTAAAAATATGGAACGTCAGATTACGAAAACGTCCCATGTATTTTGTCGGACAGGACATCCAATTGATTTGTTACCTTCTCATTAAACTCTCATGCAAAAACCAGACTGCCATTACTAACCAACATGATTCCTGTCATTTGACATGTTCTTCGTGTTCCACTGATTAAAATGCCCAGTTGGTGATAAACACCAGTCTGATTTTTGCATGAGCGTTTAATGAAATTGTAACAAATCAATTGGAAGTTCTATCTGACAAAATACAAAATACATGGAACGTTTTCGTAGTCTGACGTTTCAAATTTTTAACCTGTTACACAATTAAAACTTCCCCTGTTTCAGTATTTATTTTATTTAGCGTATGGCACCTGACACATTTACATTTACATATATTTTGTATAAGACAATACATAGGTTCACAAACGTACATCTAACTTATTTACATAGTCTATCGACTCTGGAGTCGCCATCAGGAAATCCTCTGACCTGCCATGATATGATCTTGTGGGACACTGTTCTGTGATGTGATAGATGGTTTGTGGTTGTCCACAGTCACAGGGTGGGGATGGTCGTTTACCCCATTTGTCCATCATGTAACCACATCTACCGTGTTGGGTTCTGATTCGGTTCAGCATAGACCATGTGTTGCGTGGTAAGTCAAAGCCTGGTGGTTTTTGTGTGATGCAGGGTAAGTTGCTATTTTGTTGTTCCATCTATTCTCGAGTCCATGTTGTCGTTAAATTGAACTCATTTTCCACAGCAACCTTTGCTGTTTTTATTGGTGGTCGTTTGGAGCGTAGACGGTTACCGTTCGCGGCATCTATATCTTGATGGATTGGCAGGTTCTCGTTATTACTTTCTTTCTATACTCACTAGTGAGTGCGTGCATGCGTTGTAGTTTGGGTGGTGGAATGTGGCTCAGGACTGAGAGCCATTGCGTAGGGGTGGATTTGATAACATCAGCAATCATTCTCATTGTATTATTCAATTGGGCATCTACTTTGTGTATATGTGGGCTGTTAAGCCATGCTGAAGAGCAGTATTCCGCAGTTGAGAAGACTAGACCCAGGGCAGATGATCGCAAGGTGGAAGCCGATGCTCCCCATGTTGTGCCGCACAACTTCTGGATGATGTTGTTTCTGGATTTAAGTTTTTCCGCTGTTTTTATCAGATGTTCCTTGAATGATAGGGTTCTGTCAAGAGTCACCCCAAGGTACGAGTACTTTGGTATTTTATTGTAGGCGAGTGTGGTGTTTTCGAACTGAATATTGAGTATTATTCCTGCAAGCTTGTTATTTAGGTGGAAACTGGAAGCCTCTGTTTTCGTCGGAAACCTGCCTGATCAATCGGTATTGTTTCAAGCAGCTTTGGGCTAATTCTATTGTAGATAAGGCGCTCTAGAAGCTTAAACGTCACCGATAGTATGGCTATTGGTCTGTAATTCTTAGAGTTGTTATCATTTGGTTTCCCTGGTTTTAATATGGCAATGACCTTCGAGCGTTTGAGTTCCTGTGATGTACATTAAAGTTTGTCCGACTAGACACCGTTAAGCTGTTAACAAATTTTCAGCTTGCTATTAGTCAACTTTTTTTTGGTTTGCGGGATTTGGTTTGTAGAATGACTCCAGACGCGTCGAACGGTGTATATAGGCCTCCTAAGTGTGATTAAATCCATTTCTTATGAAAAAAAAAGGGTTTTTCAAGCTCATTAAATCATCCAATAATTTCAGATATCATTTTTGACCTTGGCTGCTTCAGACAGTACTTGTCAATTTTCTTGAAATGCGTGTTTACTGATCAAAATCTGTTAAACTATGTAGAAGTTATGGAGCTTCAAAAGTTACCCAAATTTATTTTAATATTTGGCGGATTTTTTAGTAAGACTTGCAACGAGTTTGGCTGCACGAACGCGTAATCACATTAAAGCAAATTTAACGAGGATACAGGCTCTCGGTTGCACGTTAAGCGTTATAAACCAGTAAACTATTATCGTCAAAATGGTCTAGTGGTCACGACGCTAAACTTTTGATCGGGCAATATGAATTCATTTATCAGCTATCTTAATATTTATTTTCAATATATTCCCAATAGAAGAAAATACAGTGTAGGTACATTCGGTGAATAAAAAAGAAATTATTACGTTGAAAAAAATGTTGGGGTGGCTGGGAAATGAATTGTCCAATCACAAGATAAGCGTCGTAACCACTAGACCATTTTGGCGATAATAGTTTACTGGTTTATAACGCTTAACGTGTAATAGTCCAAGAGGCAGCGCTGAAAAATCTCTTTGAATTTACTAAAGCTAGATTTTTCACAGTTGACTACTGTAATTGTGTAGAGAAACATACTGCGTTCGGTCAAGCGAAACGTAGAACAGGGGTTACTGAGAGGGTATCGAAGTTGCTTTCCTACCAAGGTAATTAAATCCATTTACTAAGGCAGAAAATCAGTACACACATTCTAAATTAAATATAAATAACAGTTGTTATAGTCGGTCAGCTGTATGACGGGACAGAGCCGGTCGGTCGGGCCCAATGAATGTACAGGGTTATCCACTATATTTTGACCCCCTTGTAGACTGCTTTATTTACAGAATTAGAAAAAAATGTAAAATACAAGTTATTCAATTTTTAAATTATGTTTTTTGACATATATATCGTACTAGTGACGTCATCAATTTGGGCGCGATGACCTAATCGACTATTTTTTTTTAAATGGGAATAGGGGTCGAGTTCTAGCTCATTTGAAAGGTTATTCAATTCTCTATTCAGTAATATAATCATTAACATGATTAATTATACAGGGTGTCAAAAACAATTTTTTTAATTAAATTAATTGTTTAATTAATAATTCAAAAAATTTTTTTGGACACCCTGCATAAAAAATGATCTTAATGTTTATAGTACTGTATAGAGAATTGAATAACCTTTCAAATGATCTAGCACACGACCCCTATTCTCATTTAAAAAAATAGTCGATTACGTCATCACGCCCAGATGGATGCGTCACTAGTACGATATATATGTCAAAAAATCATAATTAAAAAATCGAACAACTTTTGTATTTTACATTTTTTTCTAATTCTGTAAATAAAGCAATTTACAAGGGGGTCAAAATATAGTGAATAACCCTGTACATTCATTGGGGCCGACCGACCGGCTCTGTCCCGTCATACAGCTGACCGACTATAATAACCTTTATTTATATTCAATTTAGAATGTGTGTACTGATTTTCAGCCTTAGTAAATGGATTTAATTACCTTCGTAGGAAAGCAACTTTGATACCCTCTCAGTAACCCCTGTTCTACGTTTCGCTTGACCGACCGCAGTATGTTTCTCTACACACTGACAGTAATCAACTGTGAAAAATCTAGCTTTAGTAAATTCAAAGAGATTTTTCAGCGCTGCCTCTCCGTCTATAATAAGAAGATGTAAAAGACCAAAAATAATTAAAGCCAATAGAACGGCCGGATGCCTAAACGACACAATTTGGAAAAACAAACACCTAAGAGTGGAAACAAAGGCCCGAATATATAAGTCCGTTATTAGACCAGTTATGACTTACACGGCCGAAACAAGACCAGACATAAGCAAAACAAATACATCTGGAGACCAACTAAATGAAGATCTTAGGAAGGATTGCTGTAAAAGGACTACAGGACAGGGTAAGAAGTGGGGAAATCAAACGCATATGTGGGGTAGACAATATAAATACCTGGGTAAAGAACAGAAAAGAAGAGTGGAATGAGCAGGATGTCTGAATCAAGGATAGTAAGAATAGCCAGGGACAAGTCACCGTTAGGCAAAAGAAGTAAATGACGCCCAATGAAAAGATGGAACGACAATTTAGGGGCAAAGTAAAAGGCACCGTTGAAAAAAATAGGCAGTACTGCATATATAAAATAAGAAGAACCTGTAATCGAGAAACAGTAAAAAACGCCCCTTTGTAGGCCAGGGTAATAAGACAAAAATATACCCTGTTCGTGATACTTCAGCAGCCAGGGTACTGAAGCATTTTTTCGACAGGTAATACCTATAGGAACAAATTGTAACTATTTCCTGCGTAGGATCTGGCGGCCATTTTTATTTATAAACAATTAACTGTCAAAAAATGGCATTTTCCTCTTTTTTTTTTCAAATCAACGGAAAACCGTGAAACTTATGATTCTTTTAGTAGAAATATCTTCGAGATTATGGAAGAAGCTTTAAAATGACGTATTATAAAGTTTGATATACTCATTTATTGTTAATATAATTGCGAAAAAAGGTCGGAATTGCAAAAAAAATTATTTTCGCAATAACTGTTGTAAAAATTAGTGTACAACTTTGAAATTTTTGTCAAATAAGGGTTCTTTGGTGCTTAATATGTGATAAAAATTTCAAAGCGATTCATTCAATTGTTTAAATTTTATTCAAATTGTTTATCCCAGAGAGCATTTTTTTGCAATAACATAAGTCAGAAAAAAATGACGTTAGAACCATTCCACTGGTATCAAATGAAAGAGCATGAGCTACATTTTCAACATGGTTAAAAAAGTGAATAAAAAATGAATTTATTAGTAATAAATAATTATGCAGAAGTATCGTCAATTTTTCTTTATTAACTTTTTGAATAACTTTTTCCAAAAAATTAACTATTTTACCCTGTTTTAAGTGTAAAATTATGCAAAAGTATCGTAAATCTTTCCTTATAAACTTTTTATTTTGTTATATAATTATGATATAAATAACATTACTTGGTAGTTAAGTAATGTTATTTATATCATAATTATATAACAAAATAAAAAGTTTATAAGGAAAGATTTACGATACTTTTGCATAATTTTTTATTACTAATAAATGCATTTTTTATTCACTTTTTTAAACCAAGTTGAAAATATAGCTCATGCTCTTTCATTTGACACCTGTGGAATGGTTCTAACGTCATTTTTTTCTGACTTATGTTATTGCAAAAAAAATGCTCTCTGGGATAAATAATTTGAATAAAATTTAAACAATTGAATGAATCGCTTTGAAATTTTTATCACATATTAAGCACCAAAGAACCCTTATTTGACAAAAATTTCAAAGCTGTACACTAATTTAATTTTTACAACAGTTATTGCGAAAATAATTATTTTTGCAATTCCGTTTTTTTTTCGCAATTATATTAACAATAAATGAGTATATCAAACTTTGTAATACGTCATTTTAAAGCTTTTTCCATATTCTCGAAGATATTTGTACTAAAAAAATCATAAGTTTCCCTGTTTTCCATTGATTTGAAAAAAAAAGTGAAAAATGTCATTTTTTGACACTTAATTGTTTATAAATAAAAATGGCCGCCAGATCCTACGCAGGAAATAGTTACAATTTGCTCTTATAGGTATTACCTGTCGAAAAAACGCTTCAGTACCCTGGCTGTTCAAGTGTCATGGAAAAAACCTTATTACCATGGACTATTGATAAAGTTTGCCGTTTGAGGTTCTTTTGCAGTGCGTTTTATTTAAATTTAGCAAATATCATGGAAAAATCTTTTAAAATAAAACTAGAATTTTATTTTCCATAAAAATGAAAATAAATTTTTGAGTGACGTAATATTTATTATAAGCTCTTTGGAACTGGAATATTGTGTGAGCCAATAATTTTTACCGCATTTACCGGTTTTTTATTATGGTATTGTATATTTACAGGGGTGCCATTTTTCAAAAATTGAAATTTTTCGCGAGCCGCAATTAAACAATTATTTAAATTTAGAAAGTGTAAAAAAGGTATAAAATTTTTCTCTCAGTGTTTGGATTTCACGAATTTTAAATTGAAATAAAATGGTTCACATCGTCGTTTCAAATATAATTCTACAAGCAGCCTTTACTACATATTTCAGTATATTTAGATCTTTTTCTGGGACGGCCTACTGATCTTCTACCGTCTCCCAAAAGACACTGTCTGTAACACTCTGTCTTCCTCTGATCTAACCACATGACCTGCCCATCTTATCTTAGCTTTTATAAATATTTTTAGTACCATACACAGTCACCAATTCAGCTTTGCAGCGCCTTCTCCACTCTTCTGTCAATTCATTTCTTTGAGGGTCAAATATCATTCTGAGAACTTTCCTCTTAAAACCAGCAGCATATTTATTTTCCGCTGATGTAGAGTCCATGTTTCACTTCCATATGTAACCATTGGGTGAATAATTGGCATGTGCCGTATTAATTTAGAATGTCTTTTTAGCAACTTATATCTTAACAATGATGATAGGGAGTACGATGCTCTATTCACCGCACCTATCCTTGCCGAGACCTCTTTTTATATGTGTGGTTATGATCACCGCCCCCAGATATTTAAACTCTTTTACTACTTCGAAGTTGTAGTCATTAATAGTTATGTTCTGCCTAACTCTTGGTCTTGGATTTTTGGATACTAGCATGTATTTCGTCTTCTCTTGATTTATTCGAAGGCCCAGACTACCTGTTTTTTCCTCGAGTTGTGAAAACACCTCTCTCACGTCTCATGTAGAATAAGCAACTGCACCTAGATCACCAGCAAAGGCCAGCAATAGTTTTGATCATCGATTCGCAAATCCCTCTGTCATCTCAGATGATATTTTATTTTACTTATTACATATTCTTTCCTTGTCAAAGTCCTGATGTTACACTTAGTCTTTTATATTTTTTGTTATCAGTAATAATTACTTACTTAAATTATTTAAGACATTTTGAAAGAAAAAAATTAAAAGTAATTCAGATATTTGTTGAGAACCACAAATAAACCTTCAAAGAACCACATGTGGCTCGCGAGCCACAGTTTGGCCACCCCTGGTATATTATTTATTTATATGACAGTCTTCCTCATTCAATAGCGGTTTAAGTTCTGAAACTATGGATTTGTTGTTTTACAGTCATATTTTTACTTCTTTGTTTAAAATGGTATGTGTATCGTTAAATTTTTGTTTCAGGTGAAGTGAATTCGCGTATTCACGATTTGCATCTTCAATTTGTGACTAAAAGTGGAAGCGTTTCGCCGTCGGAAAGTAGCAAGCTCCGTAGAGACTCGACGTCATCGACGACGGCGATATCTAGTCATCAACGGACAAGTCAAAATAGTGTTTGTGATCTTGACTCAGTGCTCAGTGATAAAATACCAAAAGTAGCAGTGCCGGATACGAAAAAAATACGCGCCATTTTAAAAGAACACGACTCTTTGGTGCTGCAAAAGCATCTGTTGACGTCTACAGTACGAAATCAGGTAAGGTATTTGTAATAATATTTTCACTGTCTAAAATACTTTAATGTAGTCGTATATTCAGACTCTAAAGGCTGAAACGCATTAGAGCAGCGTTTCCCAAATTGTGCTCCGCGGAGCACCGAGTGCTCCGCGAAGCATCTACAGGTGCTCCCTTATATGGCGATAATAAACTTCTTCTTCTTCTTTTTGTATAGACATGACTCTTTCTGTTTTTTCAATGTGTCTCTAGTAAGTTGTCGTTCCATCGTTTTCGTGATGTTACCACTAATCGTCTTCCTATTGGGGAACCGTCTCTTGCTGTCCTGACTACTCTATTTGTTGTAATTCGGCTTATGTGGTCATTACATTCTATTTTTCTGTTTCTTACCCAGTTATTAATATTATCCACCTTGCATCTCCGTCGTATATCTGTACTTCTAGCTCTGTCCCATAGAGTCTTACCATCGATTTTTCGAAGGGTTTTCATCTCCGCTGTTTCGAGCAATTTTTTTGTCCTCTCTGTTGTGTCGGGTCGTGTTTCTGCCGCGTATGTCGTTATTGATCTGATGACTGTTTTGTAAATTCTGCCTTTCATTTCTTTTCCGATATTTTTATTTTTCCATATTGTAATAAAACAAGTATTTACACTTTATTTAAGACTTTATTAAGTATTTATTTATATAAGTTTTCTTTTACAAACTCTAGCTTAAACTAAATCCGTTATATTTATAGCCCAGCCGTTATTCTGGAACAATCCACGCTCATCTCTAGCTATCAGCTCGTCACGATTACTTGAGGTACGTTCTCGAACACTCTTTACCCCTCCGCCGCCTCCTCGAACATTCGATAGCGTCATTCTCGAGTTGTGTACCGTTATACGGGGGTCGGTCAAGAGTTCTCTTTCGTTACAATATTATGTCACTCAGGCAACCTACGGCTCTGTTTGCTCTATTCACTTGATCTTCCACTTCTGTTTCATAGTGTGATGCCTAGGTATTTAAACTCCATCACTTGCTCTATTATCTGACCTTCCAGCTCCAATTTACATCTTATTGGATCTGCTGTTATAACCATGCATTTTGTCTTTTTTGGGGAAATGTTAAATTTTCTGGCGGTTATGTTAAATTGGTGCAGCATACGCTGTAAATCATCTACACTTTTGAGAGATTACTATTGCATCGTCTGCATAGCAGATTATTTTAAGTTGTTTTTCTCCAATTTGATATCCTTTTTTAGTTCTTACTTTTTTTATTATTTCGTCCATGATCAGGTTGAAAAATAAAGGACTCACGGAATCCCCCCATTGCCGGCTTCAATTGGGTCAGTTAGTTCATCTTCCACTTTTACTTTTATTGTGTTGTTCTGGTAGATGTTTTCGATCGTTTTAATTATTCCTAGAGGTACCTCTATTGAGTATAACAAATGGATACCGTCCTTTAATTTGACCCTGTCAAATGCTTTCTTAAGGTCCACGAAACATAAATATGCCGGCTTGTTGTATTCCAACGATTTCTCTTGAACAAATATCTGTTCTTCTCATTACAAATAATAAACGATAAAGCGATAATAAACGCTTAAACATAACAAGTTTTTAGGTGCAGTATGGTAAGTCCTCCCTACAGAATTTCTATCCTGAATAGTGCTTCTCGACCAAAAAACTTTGGGAAACGCTGCATTAGAGTATTAGAGAGTTGCGGACGCGACTCGACTCGTCGTGGACTAGTCTAGCTCAGATTCTTTGCGTTGTTTTTAATCTTCATGAACGCATTTGGAAGTCGCGAACGCGACGAGGACTTGATTTAATTTTTAATGAGAATCTCAAGTCTACCACTGTCTTGTCCGCGACGAGTCGCGTCCGCGACCTCTAATGCGTTTCTGCCTTAATGGAACTACCCATCTCTTGGTCAAATGCATGGACGTGTAAATGACACACCATTTCCACGCATGCGTAATGGGTGAATAATACCAAACAAAATTGTTGTTCTGACGTGCAAGTGGTTTTAATCTTAATTTTTGGAAACCTTGAGATATTCATATGTTCTGTCCGTCGCGTCGCTAAAAACCTTAATCTCTTCATTAACCTTCGGATGACCAACCTTTTCTGTTACACGGATGACCAAAGGGGGGGGGGGGAATGACCCCAGGTCAAAAATGTGTAAAATGACAATTAACAAAAAAATGAATTTTTTTATGGCATGGACTTTATGTCATTCAGCCAGTCACAACATGAGTATTAGTGTCATGTGTAGTGTGTATGTTGAGTAAGTGTCTTGTTACTTTGCAAAGTCGACGTCATTAGCGTAAAACTACTTGGAATTACACATAATGGACGGTATTTTACTAAACATCAACTTCAGAATATATTTTTTATTCGTAAAATATAAGGATTTTTTTTTATTTCAAAATATGAGGATATCTAGAATGATAATAAAGTCAAATAAAAAAATAATGAGTTAAAAATTGAAATTACTTTTGAGTTTATTAAAGAAAAACATACGCTGGGGTCACAATTTCCCCCGCTTGGTCATCCGAAGGTTAAGAAATGTATAATAAACAACATGCCAAAAAGTTCTACTCCAAAAGTGGGTGATTAATTTTTTATTAAACAAATGAATTGCGAAATTAGTTGTTACTAACTACGAGACTAAGAAAATATAAATTTTAGAAAAAAAGTGACTTGACCATTACAAAACAATAATTGTGACTTAATTCCATATAACCTTGATAAATAAAACTATTTTCTAAGATAAAACTAAAATTGCAGGTTTTTACAGCTTCACCACAGTTTCTACGCTATTTTAAGTACAATACATAAACGGCATACGTCATTTTTCGGTTCGGTGAGTTTAGCTCCTTTTGAGCGATTTATAAATTTGCACATAATGTCTGTACACGTGAGTGTTAAAGTAAACCATACTTTCTCAGGTTTCCTTTAAGTTTCTTCGACGTCTGTAAACATGCACGTGCAATTAGAAGTCATTGTGTTCGATGTCGTTTTAATTTGCGCATTTCTAAGTATTCATCAAATGTATTATGTTGTAAACTCATCAGGAAATTTTCAAGGGTGGATTTTGAGTAAGTAAAGTAAAAGGTGAAGCACTCCAAGAATTAATTACGCATTACAGAAATCTAAAGAGCATTTAATAAACAAATTTTGTTAAATGGGAACATATTATTATGTACGATTATAGTAGAAACGAAAATCGGTAAAATGCCCAACAAAGTGGCGGTATAGTCGACGTTCCTAGCAGGATTAAGGGAACCAATAGGATCAACCATCCGATCAATGAGGCCTACAAGCCTCGCTGTCGCTCTCCGATTTATCCAAGAAGAGAACAATATCAGATACTTACAAAGAACCAATTTCTCATTGCCAAATAAAACTACTCACATACAACCCCAGAGACAACCGCAGTTCGTAACAGCACCACAATGGCAACAACCCATGCCCAGGCCCCAGTTACATCAACCATTTTTTGGAAATAATCCAGGACCGTCACGACCACAACAGTCCACATTTAATCCAAGATGGCCAATACAACCCACTCGATTCCAACCACAGAAACAACAAACCATAACAAATACACAACCTCCAAGACCTAACCCATGGGCAAGCAAACCACCGCAACAATACAAGCCAACACCGATGTCTGTAAGCACACGCCAAACAGGATTTAACAGAGGACAAAGCTTCAGAAATTTTAGACCACAGCCACAGCAACAATACGCTCCAAATATCATCGTAGAAGAGCTGTTTAATATTGAACAGCAAGACGAAAACGACACCAATGCCTACTATGGAGAACAGGCATATTACTACCCAAATCAGGACACATATTCGGATGACTACCACGTAGAAGACTACCAGAATACCCAATACGAGGAGGAAGAAGATGTAAATTTTCCAAAACCCCAAGAGGAAAACGAAGAAACGTAGTCGAACTCAATTCTTATTCAGACAAAAAAGAACTTCCGTATATCAAAATCCAAAATCCCCCACTCAAACTTCTTCTTGATACAGGGGCAACCAAATCATTTCTTAACCCCGAAATTGCTTCCAAATTTTATAAAAATTTCATCAAGCACGAACCGTTTGTAGTCCGTTCAATATTTCAAAACCATTCACAAGAATATTGTGCCGAAATTCCCATCTTCCCTGAATTTAATTCTAATATTAACCTAAAATTTTACCTATTTAAATTTCATAAAACATTTGATGGTCTTATAGGCCTTGATAACTTAAAACTTCTACAAGCACATCTTAATTTCCCAGCATCCACACTAACTACGGCACATTCAGTTCTCCCTATCTTTTATTATGAAACCAATAAGACACAGTTTTATACAATTCAATTAGAACCCAGAACAATTACACAAGTACGACTTCCAGTGAAACAAACAAAAGGCACCATACTTATACCGAAACAAGAAATACAGGGGGCGATTTTAAGAGAAACTCTTAGCGAAGCCTGCAATCAACTAGCCTGGACCGAAATAATCAACAACACCGATGAACCTATTCAAGTAGCACTCACTGATCCTGTTAAGAGCAATCCAATAGATCTTCATGAATATCATCTGTACACTTCGGACATCATTCCTATGGAAACAGAAACACTAATAGACATTGATCTCCTCATCAGAACAGATCATCTAAATCCAGAAGAGGAGATGCATATCAGACGTTTATGCAGAAAATTTGCAGACACATTCCATAATCCTGATGAGACTTTAACATTTACAAATCAAATAAAACACCATATAAGAACAACAGATGAAGTCCCAGTTTTCACAAAATCATATCGATATCCACATGTTCATCGAGAAGAAGTTAACAAGCAGATAACATCAATGCTGGACCAAGGCATCATCAGACCAAGTCAGTCGCCCTGGTCGTCGCCAATCTGGGTCGTGGCAAAAAATCCAGACGCCTCAGGAAAAATCAAATGGAGAATCGTAGTCGATTATAGGAAGTTGAATGAGAAGACTATAGATGATATATACCCAATCCCAAATATCACGGACATCCTCGATAAACTGGGACGCTGTCAATATTTTCCACCCTTGATCTAGCCAGTGGATTTCACCAGATAGAAATGGCAGAGGAAGATATACAGAAAACAGCATTTAACGTTGAAAATGGCCACTACGAATATCTCAGAATGCCTTTTGGATTGAAGAATGCACCAGCTACATTCCAGAGGATAATGGACAACGTGCTTAAAGGATTTGTAGGAGACATCTGCTTAGTATACATGGATGACATTATCGTATACTCAACCTCACTCCAGGAACACATGGTCAACCTTAAGAAAATCTTCGAGAGACTACGAGAAACAAAATTCAAGATACAGATAGATAAATGAGAATTTCTGAAAAAGGAAGTCGAATTTTTGGGTCATGTCGTAACTCCTGAAGGAATAAAGCCAAATCCAAGCAAAATTAAAGCCATCATAGACTATCCCATACCAAGGACAGCAAAAGAGATTAGAGGATTTCTCGGACTACTTGGCTATTACAGGAAGTTCATCAAGGATTTCGCAAAAATAACAAAGCCTCTCACCTCATGTTTGAAGAAAGATGCCAAGATAGAACACACGGAACAATTCCTCAACTGTATCAAAATCTGCAAGAACCTGCTAACCAACGAACCACTTTTACAATACCCGGATTTTACTCAGCCTTTCAACCTCACCACAGATGCAAGCAACTTTGCTATAGGTGCTATCCTGTCACAGGGTCCTGTAGGACAAGATAAACCCATCGCATATGCATCACGAACACTGAACGAAACAGAGCTCAAATATTCCACTATTGAAAAGGAAAAGCTTGCAATCGTATGGGCTCCTAAATATTTTCGACCTTATTTATTTGGAAGAAAGTTCAAAATCCTCTCCGATCATCGACCACTTCAATGGCTATTTTCTCTGAAAGATCCGAACTCAAAACTTGTTAGATGGAGGTTGAAACTCGAAGAATTCGACTACGAAGTCATATACAAAAAAGGAAAATTCAACATCAACGCTGATGCATTATCCCTTATTGAAATCCACACTAAAGAAATGAACACCGTTGATGAGCACATGGAAGAAATAATCAGCCTATTATCCAGAAAAGAAGATGACGACATATCCATGAATGAGCATCAAGTTAGCTAAACACCTATCACAAATCGATTCGAAAGTAGGTGGATAATTTGCCGCTAATTAGTCGTTAATTAGTTGTGAAAATACCGATTTTGTCGTTTCTTTTTTTTTTTATTTTTTTAGGTGCTTTGCTAACTTGATATAAAGTTAGCAAAGCACACCTCCGAAAAATGACTTTAGAGCGTTCGTAGGAGAATCGGAATAGGATTAGTTTTTGCCGCTAATTAGTCGCTAATTAGTTGTGAAAAAATTAATTTTCTAAATTAATTTTTTTTTGTTTTTTTGGGTGCTTTGCTAACTTGATATAAAGTTGGCAAAGCACGCTTCCATAAAATGATTTTAGGGATTTCGTAAAAGAATGAAAATAGAATGAGAATTTGCCGCTAATTAGTCGCTAATTAGTTGTGAAGAAATGAATTTTCTAAATTAATTTTTTTTTTGTTTTTTTGGGTGCTTTGCTAACTCGATATAAAGTTGGCGAAGCACGCCGCTATAAAATGATTTCAGAGTTTTCGTAAGGGAATGAGAATAAAATGAGAATTTGCCGCTAATTAGTCGCTAATTATTTGTAAAGGAATTTTATTCAGAAATTTTTTTTTTTTTTTTTTGTTTTTCACGGTGCTCCGCTTACTCGATATAAAGTTGGCAAAGCACGACTCCATACAATCATTTTAGGGTTTCCGTAGAAGAATAGCAATGGAATAAGAATTATTTGCTAATTAGTCGTGCATTAGTTGTGAGAATACCAATTTTGTCGTTTTTTCGTTTTTGACGGTTCTTTGCTGACTTGATATAAAGTTCGCAAAGCATGCATCCATAAAATGATTTAGGTTTTTTTTAAGAAGCATGGAAATAGGATCAGAATTTGCCGCTAATTAGTCGCTAATTAGTTGTGAAGAAATTAATTTTCTAAATTAATTTTTTTTTGTTTTTTCGGGTTCTTTGCTAACTTGATATAAAGTTGGCAAGCACACCTCCGAAAAATCATTTTAGGGTTTTCGTAGAAGAATAGGAATAGAAAAAAAATTTGCCGCTAATTAGTCGTGAATTAGTTGTGAGAATACCGATTTTGTCGTTTATTTTTTATTTTTTATTTTTAGGTGCTTTGCTAACTTGATATAAGGTTAGCAAAGCACACCTGCAAAAAATGACTTTCGAGCGTTCGTAGAAGAATGGGAATAGAATGAGATTTTGCCGCTAATTAGTTGCGAAGGAACTTCATTCAGAACATTTTTTGTTTTGTTTTTTACGGTGCTTCGCTTACTCGATATAAAGTTGGTAAAGCACGCCCTGATACAATCTTTTCAGGGTTTTCGTAAAAGAATATGAATAGAATAAGAATTTGTCGCTAATTAGTCGTGCAATAGTTGTGAGAATACCAATTTTGTCGTTGTTTTTTTGTTTTTTACGGTTCTTTGCTGACTTCATATAAAGTTTGCCCGACCGCCCGCCTTTTTACCACTCATATATAAAAGTTATTCTACAGTAGTAATTTTTAAAAATGAATAGATTTTGACTTCGATGGTCATCGACCACCAAATTCTTATTATGTGTAATTTCCAATCTAATCTCAAAGTCCCAAGGAAAAACAAAGAGTAAAATAACAAAATAGTTATAAATGAAATTTAGTGGAACGTATTTCATTATAAACAATTTACCATTTTTGACAATAAAAAGTTAAAAACTTTTATTTTCTCTGATATTGTGTTGTATTTTTTAAAAAAACACGAAATAGTTCAAAAAAAATTTTAGTTGACTGATGTTTAGTATAAGAAAATAGTTGTTTACAACAAAATAAAGTTGTAGACATTGTCTCTACTCAATATAGTAGTCATACGAGTCCTTGGAAGAACACGAATGGATGATTCTCTGAACTATTTTACGTGTAGGATTATATCTGACTATCCCGAACGGAAATTCTGGATTATTCTTTTGTATGTATCTCTGAAAATGCATGGTCAACGACCCAGTGAGCCCGCTGCTCCCTGAGGACCAAGCCGGAAAAGCTAACCATTGGTTGCACCTAAGAAGAATGCATTCTTCTTAGTCGCATCGTTTCCTTGAGACAGTTTGCTTCGTCAAAGGCCTAGCTGTGAGTCTGATTTCACAGAGTTCGACAATTTATTTCTTTCCGTGTTTTCAAAGTGTCCTGCAAAATGAATCCTTTTATATTATTACGTGTGACATTACAAATCAATCACGATTAAAAAGTACATTTTCCATGGTGCAAACGATTTTTTAATCATAATGGGAGAAAAAGCCAATTTTTGTCCGCTAAGCGGGCAAAAAAGGAGGCTTTTTGGACCGCTTTGATAAAAAATAGTTATTTTCATTCCTTGGGGAAAAGAAAATTTCTTGCGAAGGAAATATTCACTTGAGGGAAAATAGCTATTTTCGTACGTGTGAGCAAGAAGTCGATTTTGGCGAAGACGTGATTTTTGAGGCGAGGCGAAGCCAAGCCGTAAAATCGTCTGAGCCTAAATCGACGATTGCTCATACGTACGAACATAGTTTTTCATGTTGAAGGCTCAAAAATCGTGATTTTGCGTGAAAAACAAAAGCGGAGCACCGTGAAAAACAAAAAAAAATTTTTTCTGAATAAAATTCCTTCACAAATAATTAGCGACTAATCAGCGGCAAATTCTCATTTTATTCTCATTCCCCTACAAAAACTCTGAAATCATTTTATAGCGGCGTGCTTCGCCAACTTTATATCGAGTTAGCAAAGCAGCCAAAAAAACAAAAAAAAAATTAATTTAGAAAATTCATTTCTTCACAACTAATTAGCGACTAATTAGCGACAAATTCTCATTCAATTTTTATTCTTTCACGAAATCCCTAAAATAATTTTATGGAAGCGTGCTTTGCCAACTTTATATCAAGTTACCAAAGCACCTAAAAAACAAAAAAAAAATTCATTTAGAAAATTCATTCCTTCACAACTAATTAGCGACTAATTAGCGGCAAATTCTCATTCTATTTTTATTCTTTCACGAAATCCCTAAAATCATTTTATGGAAGCGTGCTTTGCCAACTTTATATCAAGTTACCAAAGCACCCAAAAAAACAAAAAAAAAATTAATTAAAAAAATTAATTTCTTTACAATTAATTAGCGACTAATTAGCGGCAAATTCTCATTCTATTCCCATTCTTCTACGAACGCTCGAAAGTCATTTTTTGGAGTTGTGCTTTGCTAACCTTATATCAATTTAGCAGAGCACCTAAAAAAATAAAATAAAATAAATAAACGACAAAATCGGTATTCTTACAACTTATTCACGACTAATTAGCGGCAAATTTTTTTTCTATTTCCATTCTATGATTTTTCGGAGGTGTGCTTGCCAACTTTGTATCAAGTTAACAAAGCACCCAAAAAAACAAAAACAAAATTAATTTAGAAAATCAATTTGTTCACAACTAATTGGCGACTAATTAGCGGCAAATTCTGATCCTATTTTCATGCTACTACAAAAAAACCTAAATCATTTTATGGATGCGTGCTTTGCGAACTTTATATCAAGTCAGCAAAGAACCGTCAAAAACAAAAAAACGACAAAATTGGTGTGTTCACAACTAATGCACGACTAATTAGCAAAGAATTCTTATTCCATTGCTATTCTTCTCCGGAAACCCTAGAATGATTGTATGGAGTCGTGCTTTGCCAACTTTATATCGAGTAAGCGGAGCACCGTGAAAAACAAAAAAAAAAATTTTTTGTGAATAAAATTCCTTTACAAATAATTAGCGACTAATTAGCGGCAAATTCTCATTTTATTCTCATTCCCTTACGAAAACTCTGAAATCATTTTATAGCGGCGTGCTTCGCCAACTTTATATCGAGTTAGCAAAGCACCCAAAAAAACAAAAAAAAAATTAATTTAGAAAATTCATTTCTTCACAACTAATTAGCGACTAATTAGCGGCAAATTCTCATTCTATTTTCATTCTTTTACGAAATCCCTAAAATCATTTTATGGAAGCGTGCTTTGCCAACTTTATATCAAGTTAGCAAAGCACCCAAAAAAACAAAAAAAAAATTAATTTAGAAAATTAATTTTTTCACAACTAATTAGCGACTAATTAGCGGCAAAAACTAATCCTATTCCGATTCTCCTACGAACGCTCTAAAGTCATTTTTCGGAGGTGTGCTTTGCTAACTTTATATCAAGTTAGCAAAGCACCTAAAAAAATAAAAAAAAAAAGAAACGACAAAATCGGTATTTTCACAACTAATTAACGACTAATTAGCGGCAAATTATCCACCTACTTTCGAATCGATTTGTGATAGGTGTTTAGCTAACTTGATGCTCATTATCCATGATCAACCACCCAAGTTCAGTATGCGATCCAGACGAAGTAATTCCTATGGATGACTTAGAAGAAATTATTAAAGAAAAACAAACATCCGGCCTAACTGCAGAAGAAATGAAAGTAATAGATGAAATTCTTCAGGAACAAAATCAAAAAATTGAAAGTCAGCCAATAAGTTCTCTATATCAACAAGGCAACAACACAGATGGTACCCAGCATTCTACAGAAGAAAACCCAATACTCGGAATTCCAATCAGCGAAAGACCATTGAACTGTTACAACAATCAAATCATATTCAAATTGGTAAACTACAATCCTGCAAAACCCATAACAGAACAGTGCTTCGTAACAAAGAAAAGAATGCACGTCCAACTCGACAAAAGCGACCTGAAAAATGATATTTTCAACTTCTTCAAAAATTACGTTGACACAAAAAAGAAATACGCCATCCTATTCGAAACTGATGAACTCTACCAGACTGTCTGCAACATACTTCGTGAAACATTCAAGAATTCTGCATTTGATCTTGTCAAATGCAACAACCTCTTAGAAGATATAAACAGTACAGAGAGACAGAAAACCATCGTACAAGACTATCATCAAGGAAAAACAAACCATAGAGGAATTAACGAAACAGAAATTCAAATCAGAAAACACTATTATTGGCCAACGTTGAAAAAGGACATAGAAGAATATATTAATCTCTGCGATACTTGTCAAACAAACAAATACGACAGAAATCCCGAAAAACCGAAGTTTATGCTAACCCCAACACCAACGAAACCACTGGAAATTGTTCACGTAGACACATTCCAAGCAGCAGGACAAAAATTCCTTACCATAATCGACGCATTTTCAAAATACGGACAAGCATACCCAATAGAAGGATCAAACGCTATCAACATTTTAAACGCATTCCTGTTATTCATCACACATCATGGACTACCACATATGATAATTTCGGACAGTGGAACCGAATTTAAAAATGGACTCGTTCAAGAAAATTTGTGGACACTCACAAGATTCTAGTCCACTACACAACACCTGATAACCCGCAATCCAATGGAATGGTCGAGCGCTTTCACTCCACAATCATAGAGCATCTTCGAATATTAAAAGAAAAAAAGAAAACACTTAACATAAAAGACCAGATGCTTTACGCCATTATGGCATACAACAACTCTATCCACTCCGCTACCAAACAGAAGCCCATCAACGTTCTCAATGGTCACATAGATGCCCAAGATCCATTCGACATTGACATTAACAGAACACTTATAAATAATTACACACAGGAGCACAGATTGAAAACAAAAGAGATGTATAAAGAAATAAATAAGAAATTGCAAGAGAGCAAACAGAAAAATATTGAAAAATTGAACGAAAAACGACACTCACCTGTAACATATAAACCAAGCACGAAAATCTACACTCGAAAAACAGTAAAACGAAACAAATTGCTCCCCAGATTTTCATCTAAAATAGTCAAAAATAACAATCCTGTTACTATTGATACCCAAGATACTACGGTGCACAAGAAGAACATTAAACATCAACCACCAATGAAAACTAACCCCAAAAATACTTTACAGATCTATCTCAGTAACAGCCCAAGAATTAAAGATCCAGGACCTTCGAGACAATCCAGGGATCCTTCCTGTTAAGATCGGAGAAGCCAGAATCCAAACTAGCACTCACGATTTCATCCACTATTTCCAATTAGAACCAATAGCACAAGAAATCGAAACATTAGAATCTCAATATCAAACTACAACCATAGCTATAGAAAATGGACTCAGCCAACCGTACTTCGACAGTCTACAGAACTTCGACCAAACATTGCGATATCTCCTCAAAACAGCCCAAGAGAAACTCGACTCAATCTATCCAGCAACCAGAAATAAAAGGGGTCTTATCAATGGCTTAGGAAGTATTATAAAATCCATATCAGGAAACTTAGATCAAGAAGATGCAGTAAGATATGATGCTGCAATTCATACACTTGAACTTAATCAACAGAATATTATTAACAACATCAACAACCAATTAAGCCTTAATAAGAAAATAATGAACAACTATAATGAGACAGTAACGTTGCTAACCCACAATCAAGAGATAATAGCAGCAGAAACCAACAGAATCAGAACGGATTTAAACCAATTCGTCTTTGATTTCAACCACTACATGCAAGTTCGAAACGTTCTAGACCAGATGAATTTAGCCTTACAAACTATCATACAAATATTAGATGACTTACAGACAGCAGTTACGTTTGCAAAAATCAAAACTCTTCACAATGGACTTATAAAACCAGACGAAATCAGATGGACCATCCAGAAGATGCTAGAACATCACCCAGCTTCTCAGCTACCATACCTCCAAGAAGAAGATCTGATGAAATACTACGAGATAGTAGAAGTAGATGGTTACTATTCCAACCATTCTCTAGTCTTTATCTTACATTTCCCCATTCTTCATTCCAAAGTATTTACATATTTTCATTTATATTCACTTTCCACCATCAACAATACAATAATTATCCCACCTGGGCCATATTTAGTTTCTAATTCGGAACTTTTCCAATACATGGACCTACCATGCAGAAAAAGCGAACCGAAGAAATTCATCTGTCCAGAGAAGTTCCCACAAGAAAATACAGAAACTGATGACTGCATAAATCAAATCCTAAAATTATCCAACGACGCCGCTCAATGTCAAAACGTGCCGATCACAATTAGCACAACAATTATCCAAAAATTATCTGAAGCCCACTATATTGCTGTTTTTCCAAAAGCTACTAAAATTTCCACCCACTGTTCTACTTCCAAAATTGAAGTACTAGAAGGAACATTCCTGATAGAACTACCCCCAGGATGCGAGTTCAGAACCAACAACGAAGTTTACATCAACTCCAAAGCAGCAGTAAAAGAAGAACCTTTAACCCTGCCAAAGATCAAAATTAAATTCCAAGGAGAAAATCCATCAGTGAAGCCTCTAAAGTTAGACAGAATCCAATTAGATGAACTGCATAAACTCTCAACCGAAGAAGAAAGACTCCAACCCGTGTCCCTAACAACAATGGACCATTCTCATCTGTGGACACCACCAATATATTTCTTGGTAATTGCCCTCATCATTCTCCTGGTTTACAAATTACGAGAGTTATGGAAAAAGAAGAAAATGGAAGAAGACGAAGAAGAGAGGATGCAGCCGATCCGGAACCAACGCCTTCAGTTTTGTTCATCCCTCACAAAACTTCTCAAGGGGATGGAGAAATTATGGTGCAATAACCCCAGAGGTCAGCGATCGCAATCAGCAGTTTTACCTTTTATATTCAGCATTTTGATTTTATATAAAAGTAATATCATTATAATTAATTTCAGTTATTTTCGATCAATTAAAAGTGAAGTATATTTGTAAAAGTTAATAAAGGGTCTTTTTAAAAAGTACCTTAGTGAGTTTAAACCTTTAAGTTGCTCCTCGTGTTTGTTTATTTCTAGTGCATCTTTATTGTGATTGTAGTGTGGACAGTTGTGTCTCAGATTAGCGAATCGACTATACTATATCAATGTTTTGGTATAAATGTTTAAGGAATTCGAGAAGCCTCTTTAAAGATAAGATATTTTGACATCCCATTAATCATTGTAAATTAGTAATTTTAGAACTTTCACTAAACACTTGGATACACTTAAAGGGGTGATACAGACGCAAGTAAGTACGCGAACTTATGGCTCGACGACCTTTTTCGCACGTGTATCACAGCAAGTACGCCAAGTAAGTACGCCGTCGATCCAACAAGTTTGAAATCTTACTCGTAACCCGTACGTGTATCACTGCCACCAGCCGCGAGCCTCGAGCCATCATGTTATTGCGTTTAAAGTTACACTTATATTTTCAGTAATTAAGCAAATTGGCTAGAAATAATTCAATCGTTTATTGTTGAAAGAAAACAAGTTTATTTTTAGCTATACTAAATTATGTTTGATTATTTGTTTTTGAGTAAACCTAATTATTTATAGGCTGTTTTATCCTCCTGATGAAAATATTACCCTCTTATCTATGCTTTTTTTTTTGTTACCCACACTTTTCGATTTCGTATTTTTTATTAGTATTAAAAATATATAACAAGATAGGATACGATACGAAGAATATAATACGATAAGATTCCTAAATAGCACAAACCACCGACGGCGACCGCGATCTTTAAAACCGCGTACTTTAAGTCTGCCGTGTATCACCGACGGCGAGCCGAGTAAGTCCGCGATCTTTAAACCCGCTTAAAGCGCGTGATACACACGCAAACTTTAAGTACGTGGGTTTAAAGATCGCGGACTTACTCGGCTCGCCGTCGGTGATGCACGGCAGACTTACTCATAACTCATTGCGATGTCGTCGAGAGAAGATGCTTTGTGCTATTTAGGAATTTTATCGTATTATATACTTCGTATCGTTCCTATCGTATTATATATTTTTAATACTAATAAAAAAAGACGAAATCGAAAAGTGTGGGTAACAAACCAAGTATCATAGATAAGAGGGTAATATTTTCATCAGAAGGATAAAACAGCCTATAAATAATTAGGTTTACTCAAAAACAAATAATCAAAAAAGCTTAAAATAGTGTTTTACGGTTTTCTCAAAACTTATAAAATGTAACTTGTCTCCTTTCAGCAATAAACGATTGAATTATTTCTAGGCAATTTGCTTAATAAGTGAAAATATAAGTGTAACTTTAAACGCAATAACATGATGGCTCGAGGCTCGCGGCTCATGGCAGTGATACACGTACGAACGGGTTACGAGTAAGATTTCAAACTTATTGGATCGACGGTGTACTTACTCGGCGGACTTAAAGTACGCGTACTTGGGTTTATTGTAAAGACACCGAAATCATTAGACCGAAAGCAGTAGACCGAACTCATTAGACCGAAAAGCACTTTACCGAAATCTCACTAGACCGAACAGCAGAAGACCGAAAAGCAGTTATTTTTAATTGTCGCAGTAAAAGAGATAAGACTAATGTAATTACAACTAAATGTTATTTGGATGATTATTATAAACAGTTAAAATGGTGTTAACGTCACTCTACCCTTAATTTATTTTTACCTTCACTAATTTGTTTAACGGATAAAAATTATTTCATATCAGACTGTACAGAGTAACAATTTATATAGTCTATATAATATATAAAATAATACAAAAAAATACAATAAACAAAAAGACAGATATACAAAATCTTAGCATAATTTACTGCAAACTTTTTAAATTTATTTACCATTTCGGTCTAATGCTGTTCGGTCTAGTGAGGTTTCGGTAAAGTGGATTTCGGTCTAATGAGTTCGGTCTACTGCTTTCGGTCTAATGATTTCGGTCTAATTGTCGCGTACCGCGTACTTGCTGTGATACACACGCGAAAAAGGTCGTCGAGCCATAAGTTCGCGTACTTACTCGCGTGTGTATCACACGCTTTAGTATAGTTTACGTTTACATAATTAGACGAAATATTACTCAAGAAAAATTAAACGTTTTTTCTACTTTTAAGGACAAAAATAGCAAGTTCATTAGCGGAACCGAATTCAAAATTATTTTACACATCATATTTGAAACATTACTTGGTTAAAACATCTCATTTTTGTTCGTCTTCTTCTTGTACTACTGGTGCTACAACCTTTTGTGAGTCTTGGCCTGCTTAACAATGTTCTTCCATTCTGCCCTGTCGGATACTTTTCTTCGCCACTGCCTGATGTTCAAGGATTTAATGTCCTCCGCTACGTCGTCTATCCATCTTTTACGGGGCCTTCCTCTTGTTCTATTTCCTTGGGGCCTCCATCTCTGGATTACTTTTACAGCTCGATTATCTGGCATTCTTTCTAAGTGACCCAGCCAGTTTTGTCTTTGTGACTTTACAAATCTAATAATATCTGCCCTCTTCATTAGTTCATCCAGCTCGTAGTTCATTTTAGTTCTCCACGAACTAAATAGGTCCAAATAGTTGAAGGAGGTCAAATGAGGTCAAATATTCTTAGTTGAATTTCATCAGTGGTTGAGAGGGCCCACGTTTCACATCCATGTGTGACCACTGGTCTAATTACTGTTTTCTAGATTCTAAGATTAGACCCAGTAACTTACTTTTCATCAAGTCTTTGGATGCATAAAAGATAAAAGACGATAGATTAGTCAATTAGGTAGTATTGAATAGTCTCCTCGTTCACCCGATTTGAATGTTTAAGATTATTTTTATTGAGGATACTTGAAAAGTAGAATTTATAAAACTAAACTAGCAAGTGTTGTAGAGCTATTATATTATATAGCAGGGGTGGCCAAATTGTGGCTGGCGAGCCACGTGTGGCTCTTGAAGGATTATTTGTGGCTCTCAATAAATGTACCTGAATTACTTTTAATTTTTGTGTTTCAAAATGTCTTAAATTACTGACAACAAATATAGAAGACTAAGTGTAACATCAGGACTTAAACTCCTTATCACTCTTGCTATTCATTTTGGCTTTAGAATATGTAATAAGTAAAATATCATGTCAGCTGAACCCCTGAGACGACAGGGGATTTGCGAATCGAGGATGAAAACTACTGTTGGCTTTTGGTCATGATCTAGCTGCAGTCGCTCATTCTACAAGAGACGTGAGAAAGGTGTTTTCACAACTCGAGGAAGAAACAGGTAGTTTGGGCCTTCGAATAAATGAAGAGAAGACGAAATGCATGCAAGTAACCAAAAATCCAAGACCAAAAGTTAGGCACAACATGCTAGTAACGAAAAATCCAAGTCCAAGAGTTTGGCGGAACATAACTATTAATATGACCACAACTTCGAAGTAGTAAAAGAGTTTAAATGTCTAGGAGCGGTAATCACAGATGACAACCACATATAAAATAGGTCTCAGCAAGGATAGCTGTGTGCAATAGAGAATTATACTCTACATCATGATTATTAAGATGCTAAAAAGACAATCTAAATTTAGACTGTACATGCCAATTATTCGCCCAATTGTTACATATTGAAGTTAAACATGGATTATCAGCGGGAAATAAATAAGCTGCTGGTATTTGAAAGGAAAATTCTCAGAATGATATGTGGCCGTCACAGGGATGAATTGACAGGGGAGTGGATATGGCGTCGTAAAGCCGAATTGGTGACTGTGTATGGTACTGAAAACATCGTCAGACATATAAAAGCTAACTGGATAAGATGGGCAGGTCATGCGGTAAGATCAGAGGAAGACAGAGTGTTAAAAGCAGTGTTTTTTGAGAGAAGGTATAAGATCAGTAAGCCTTTCCGGAAAAAGATAGAAGGATGATGAAGAATCGAAGTATCCTGAATTAGTAAAAGCTGCTTGTAGAATTATTTGCATATTTGAAACAACGATGTGAACCATTTTATTTATGCAAATTTTAGAAGCCATGGAGGTGTTACCAGAGAAATGGAAGAATAAGTTTTCAATTTAAAAATCTTTTAGTAATATTTTTAATATTTTTCAATATTATTAATGTTGCTATTAGGATTGAAAACTTTACCTTTCAGTTGCCAGATGACGCTAGTCACCTACTCCATACACGTCAGTTGCAATGCGGGGATAAACTTTCATGGTTGGGCCACTTCGAGCAGAGAGCAGCAGGCCTACGGCTCTCCGATGGTGACTCCAATAAGAGTCGAAAATCGTCGATTCAGAGTGCTGGACTGCGCTCCCTGTTCTAAGTGAAAAATAAGATTGTTTTGCCTTCTCATTGCAACTGAATAAAAATGGTATACATTTTTATTTCACTTTTATTTCACTTTTAAGTTTAATACCTCTTTAATTTAAATTTAAAATTTAATACCTTTTTTACACTTTTTAAATAATTGTTTAATTGCGACTCGTGGAAAATTTCAAATTTTGAAGAATGGTTCGGACTATCAAAGAGCTTGGCCACCCCTGTTATATGGAACTATACTAATGCAAATAATTACCGATGAATCCATATTCATTTATTCATTTCTAGAAAAATATGGAGAAATGTAATAGCCAGAATAGCCACATTCTACCATCGTTTATTAGGATACTGTCAAATTAACAACAATTAATAACAACATTTTGAACACTTGATGAGGTAGACATTGGTTTAGCAATGTAGTAAATTTTTAATTATTATGTTCAAAAGTTAAACGTAGTTCGAATCAAAAAGATGTTTTTGGCTACATAAAACCCGAAAGTATTATAATATACTGTGGAAACTGGTATTGAAGTGGAGATTTCAATAAAGGTGCAATATACAAGGTGTTATATTTAAAAAACCAAAGTGACTAATGATATCAGGAAAACGGTAAATCTGGTAAGATACCAAGCATCAAATTTGAAATATCCATATTTAGGCCAGGGTAATAAGACAAAAATATACCCTGTTCGTGACACTTCAGCAGCCAGGGTACTGAAACCTTTTTTTCGACAGGTAATACCTATAGGAACAAATTTTAACTATTTCCTGCGTAGGATCTGGCGGCCATTTTTATTTATAAACAATTAACTGTCAAAAAATGGCATTGTCCCCTTTTTTTTCAAATCAACGGAAAACAGTGAAACTTATGATTTTTTTTGTACAAATATCTTCGAGATTATGGAAAAAGCTTTAAAATGACGTATTACAAAGTTTGATATACTTATTTATTGTTAATATAATTGCGAAAAAAGGTCGGAATTGCAAAAAAAATATATTTTCTCAATAACTGTTGTAAAGATTAGTGTACAGCTTTGAAATTTTTGTCAAATGAGGGTTCTTTGGTGCTTAATATGTGATAAAAATTTCAAAGCGATTCATTCAATTGTTTAAATTTTATTCAAATTGTTTATCCCAGAGAACATTTTTTTGCAATAACATAAGTCAGAAAAAAATGACCTTAGAACCATTCCACAGCTGTCAAATGAAAGAGCATGAGCTACATTTTCAACATGGTTTAAAAAAGTAAATAAAAATGCATTTATAAGTAATAAATAATTATGCAAAAGTATCGTCAATTTTTCTTTATAAACTTTTTGAATAACTTTTTCCAAAAAAATTAACTTTTTTACCCTGTTTTAAGTGCACAACTACCAAGTAATGTTATCTATATCATAATTGATAAAAAATTGTAATAAATATGTATAATTTCTTATATTAACAAAATAAAAAGTTTATAAGGAAAGATTTACGATACTTTTGCATAATTATTTATTACTAATAAATGCATTTTTTATTCACTTTTTTTAAACCAAGTTGAAAGTATAGCTCATGCTCTTTCATTTGACACCTGTGGAATGTTTCTAACGTCATTTTCTTCTGGCTTATGTTATTGCGAAAAAAATTATTTCTGAGATAAACAATTTTAATAAAATTTAAACAATTGAATGAATCGCTTTGAAATTTATATCACATATTAAGCACCAAAAACCCTTATTTGACAAAAATTTCAAAGCTGTACACTAATTTTTACAACAGTTATTGCGAAAATATTTTTTTTGCAATTCCGACCTTTTTTCGCAGTTATATTAACAATAAATGAGTATAACAAACTTTGTAATACGTCATTTTAAAACTTTTTCCATAATCTCGAAGATATTTGTACTAAAAAAACAATAAGTTTCCCTGTTTACCATTGATTTGAAAAAAAAGTGAAAAATGCCATTTTTGACACTTAATTGTTTATAAATAAAAATGGCCGCCAGATCCTACACAGGACATAGTTACAATTTGCTCTTATAGGTATTACCTGTCGAAAGAACGCTTCAGTACCCTGGCTGTTCAAGTGTCATGGAAAAAACCATATTACCCTGGACTAATTGCATAATAGGCGGATCCCCGTTTTTGTACAATTCGGATCACTCTGTATATTAAGATGAGCGTGGATCGACAGGCCTCACTTTACCGCTGAAGGGTTGAAGGGTTAGTGTTACTTACTTGTTAATGTGAATCAAAAATATCAGCCATTCTTACTTTTATTTTTATTCAGAAGAACTACTATCGTTATATTTGGATTCCCGACCAGTAGATTCCCTACAAAGTGTAGATCAGTTAGCTTTGTATTTCTATACAGGGTTCTTCTTCATTCTTCTGAGGACCTCCTCATTTGTGACTCGATCAGTCCACAGGATTTTAAGTGTTAAGACAGAGAATACGTTGCATCGCAGCATTCTTACTTTTATGCCAAGACAGAGGTTGTGGCTCTTCAAGAAAGTCCCCATCCGGTTGAAGGTGGATCTAGCTTTTCCCTTTTTTAGAACCATATTCTCAACAATCTTTTAATGACAAGTGTGCCAAATAGCAAATCCAGGAGGAGTTCTTCATATATTCATATAGGATTATGTCAATCCAGAAGAAAGATAAGTTCCTGACAACAAAAAAAACGAAACCTATTTACAAGTAGCAGCTATTTTTAGCCAATTATGTAGAAATATCTCTTAGCCGTGTAAAAACGAGTCTAAAACGATCTGGCCACTTCAATTTCAATGTTAACCATATTTTACTTTCATAGTCCCAATTTTAAAATTCTATATTTAGAAATAAATTACCGATAACTAGACCGCATCGCAATAATGTAGATTTCTATTTTGTTTTTACAAAATCCGCAAAATCATTTCGGATCGAAAAACATTATTCGGTTGTTATTCGTGGAGATTGTCTTCTACCGTAACGAAACCCATTGCCGGTGATGTAAACATTATTTACAATAAAAATTCGCCATTACGTATATTATGCTAAGCCAATTTAATAAAAAATTACAGTCATAAAGAATATGAGTATGTATAAAAAATGTTATGAAACGGAAATGTCTGCTTCCAAATGTGTCATTATGTTGGGAAATTGCGTCTAAAAAGTTTTTGTATCTCTAGGGTAATTGTTAATTACGTTATTTACACAATAAGCAGTTGGTATGACATAATTATTATTCAGTGATTTTTAATGATTTATCCAATGCATTGGAAGAGATTCCGTGACTGATTGTAGAAACTACATTGGAACAATGTAAAAATACCAATTAGAGCAGCTCCAAGATAAAGAAGTAGAAAAAGAACACAGGTAGAAATAAATAAGAGATTGGGAAGAATTACGACGTAGAACGTAATATATAGGAGTCATGGGAACTAATACAAGCAGCCGTGATAGAAGCGGCGGATCTTAGCATTGGGAAAGCAGAAAAAGAAAAGAGAAAACAGAAAAAACAATTATTGTTTGATGAGGACTGCAAAAGAATCCTAGCGCAGAGAAACAATGCAGAAATGGAAAATATTAGAAACAACACAGAAAAATACCCAACCCAACTCATTGGCCGTGTGTACCGAGGTGGGGCCATTAAATTCTTGATTTGTTTACATATGTAGCTGTGTAATATCTATGAGCCATCTCCCTCCTTGTGGCGTGGAAGTGTGCATTGGATGCATGATTTTGGGTGGTATACGCGGTATTTAGTTACATGGTTCTATGTACTTAGTATTTAGTCTATTCAGTTCTTCAATTGCCGTATTCGACCATTTTATAAAGCCAAATGAATACGTAAAGAGCGGTATTACGTTTGTTAATTGCTTTTACTATGTGTTTAGCATTAAGTTTGCATCACGAGTATAAATGTGATTATTGTTTAATATTTCTGTGTTATTTGTTGCTTAATGTTTTAATGTTGCAGTTTTCTATTATGATGATACCTAGATATTTCTTATTGCTGTGGTGAAGTGATGAGCTGCTCATTTAATGTCTTTATTTCTTCGTTCTCTTTCGATTTGACTTTTCTCGTTTTAATCGTTTTACATTATTTTTCTCTTCCAAATTCCATGTTAATGTCTATATTGTAGTCTTCGAATTAGCCCAGACGGGATAGCATTTGACCTTGCATTACGAGCTGCCCCAAATTTTATTTTTCTAATCTTTAGGGAGGGTCAATATTAGTATAAATTTAAAATCTCGACTGAATTTCACCGTTGCGTTAGCCGCCATCTTGATTTTAATCGAGAACCGTTTTTGTTTAATATCTCCGCCATTTTCAATTTTTCGACAAAAAGTGTAAAAACTGAAATTGTTGAAAATGCGCTTTTCTATAATTTCATTTATTGTAATTTTTTTCGTGCGGTCGATATTTTCCGAGTTATGAGGGGAAAATAGTGACAGTTGGAGCATAATTATTGAATTATTGAATTATCTCGTTAATTATTAGTTTTACAACAAATATGTACCTATACAAAAATGAAGAGAATTAAATTTTGTACAATTTTGATATTGTTCATTTTTTGATAAAATCAAAATTTAAGGTAGTACGTTGCGGTAAAGGTGCGAGCGGACCTGATTGATTTTATAGCAATTGTTTATGTTCAATATCTCTGGCCATTTACAACTTCTCGACAAAAAGTGTAAGATTTGAAATTGTTGCAATTACGATTTACTACAATTTTTCGAGAGAACCATTGGCGGGTCTACAAGGGGGGGGGAGGGAATGGGTAAAAAACCCCCAACAGGGCCCAAAATTAAAAAAAAAATTGTTGAAATATTAAAATGTATTAGCTAACATAAAACTTAAAATATCGACAGAAAAATTCAACCAATAAAACCCGCTTTAAGTGAATTTAATGCATACAAGTTATTATTTATGTCTTTTATATACTTAGTTTGGTTGATGTTTCATTGGAGGTTAAAAAAATTGTATAAAATATAATTCTCTTTATTTTGTTTATGCATAATTATGTCGTAAAATTAATAATAAATGAGACAATTCAATAATTATGCTTCCCCTCGGCTTCCACTATTTCCCCCCTTAACTCGGAGAATATTGATCGCATAAAAAAATTGTGCAAAGGAAATTGTAGGAAATTGTATTTTCAACAATTTTCTTTCCCACAATTTTTGTCGAACAATTGAAAATGGCGGAGATATTAAGCAACAACAGTTCTCATTTAAAATCAATATGGAACCGCGGAATTAAGTTGAGATTTTAAATTTACACTACTATTGATCTCTCCTAAAGGATAAAATTTGGGACAGCTCGGAAACAAGATTCAATTCAATAATTATGCTCCCCCAAGGCTTTTTACTATTTTCCCATGTAACTCAGAAAATATCAACCGCATGAAAAAAATTGCTAAAGAGAAATTGTAGGAAATTATATTTGAACAATATGCTCTAACTGTCAATATTTTCCGCCATAACTCGGAAAATATCCACCGCACGAAAAAATTGTAATAATAGAAATTATAGAAAATCACATTTTTATCAATTTTGGTTGGTATACTATTTGTCAAAAAGTTTAAATGGCGTAGATATTGAGCAAAAACGGTTCTAGTTTAAAATCAAGATGGCGGCTAACGCAACGGCGCAATTCAGTCGAGATTTTAAATTTACACTACTATTGACCCTCCCTAAAGACTAGAAAATTAAAATTTGGGGCAACTCCTAATGCAAGGTTAGGCCTGTTATTCGTCTAACCCGACTGGACTAAATATTTTAAAATTTGTTTGATTTCGATAAGTGTTGAGTCGTGTAATTTAATCTAAATTAAGTGGCTGATGGTATGGCTTATTATTGTTATTATTCTACAGTAAGGTTATAATATTATTATATTCGAGAAATATGGGGAAAATATGGATACCTGAATTCTCCAACGAAATGCATGTCTAATGCCTGGTTGCACCAACAGATCTTAGGCTTAAGACGTGGCTTAAGTTCAGCTTACCAAACATACGCGTTGCACCATTGAGTCTTAGATTCATTTTCAGCTTGCCACAATGGTTACCCACGTGGATTGCATCTTAAACTTATCAGCTAAGACGTGCTAAGAGAGACGAGCTCTATCCATAAGCTGAGCTAGGCTAAGCTGGAGCTTAAGATTTGTTGGTGCTACCAGGCATAAAAGATGTTACACATGGTATGGTCCATATTTAAAATTAAAGGTGTATGTGGTACTGAAAGGGAGAAGGTTGAAAAATGAGGGCATATATTAATTCGCTCACGCGGTCAAATTTTAGTACCCTGCAGAAAAAGGTTACAGGTTAATTCGCTCCGGTCATATATTGCTGAGAAAAGATACTCCGTGGAAGTGACAACCAATAAAAAAGAACAATTTTTATTAAAAAATTATCCGTTACAAAAATTTGTTGGCTTTTCTTGTGTATCCAACTTAACATTTTTAAGTAAATTAGAAACAATTTATGTTAATGGAATTTTTGAATACTCCACAAATTTTTTTACTCAACTATTTACAGTTCGCGGACTCAAAAATGGATACTTTGTACCATTGGTATTATTTTGCTTTCAAATAAGTTAGCAAATCCATATGTGACTACCTTAAACTGCTTAAAGATGGAGTGTCAAACAATGAATCTAAATTTTGGTCCCAAGATTGTGTACCTATGCCGATTTCGAAAAAGAGATCCATAAGTGAAGTGTGTCCATCTGCCAAAATAAAAAGATGCAGATTTCATCTCGGACAATAATTGTGGAGAATGATTCAAAAAGTTGGACTTTGCTAGATCCATTAGACATAGGTGAGTGTTTTGCTTTAGCCTTTGGTGAGATATTACCAGCACATCACCAAGCCGTACAACAATTTGCTGACTACTTAATGGACAACTATATTTCTGAAAAGGCAGACTTCTTTTCTAAGATGTGGGCGGAAAATAGTTCATCAGTTGAGCCTACAACCTATGCCTGGGAAACTTTCCATTCTAAATGTAATTTATGTATTTATGTACAGTTTGGGTCTCACAGAGTCACCTAACTGTGAGTGCGGAAAAGAAGGTGATCTACTACATATTCTCCTCGAATGTTCACATCAGTCAGTAAATATAAACAAATTTTATGATAATCTTAATATATTAAAAATTCCACTTCCCGTCTACCTGAACAATTTGATATTTGCTGAAGATATTAATACGTTAAAAATAATTTACGAACATATCAAAAACTGTAAATATAGACTGTAGCAATAAAATTTACCCTGTATTTAAGAAATTTGGTTAAATTGTTAAAACAAAACAAACATGTTTGTTTTGTTGTTATTTTTTTTTAAACCCTGTAGATTTAAGTAATTATTGTATATTATAATTGAAAAAAGAAAAGAACAAAAAAAAAGAGAAAAGGAAAAGCAAAAAAAAAAGAAAAAAAAAAAAGAAAAAAAAAGAAAGAAAAAAAAACTAAGAAGATGTAAACCTCCGAGAGGATGAATCGGGTTTATGTCTTAGCGTAGTAAAAAAAAAACAATTTATAAAAAGTAACAATAAAAAAAAACAAATTAATAATATAAAAAAAAAATACAAAAAAAATATTTACAGAGTAAAAAAACAGAGTATCATTTAGATAATAATTGTAGATAATATGTTAGTTTGTTATGTAGGTATTTAGAGAAAAAATTCCTCTGATTGAAAAATCAAATTTGTTTGTTTTTAAAATAACAAAATGTCTGGCTAATTGGCTCGGCCAAGGCCATCCAATTCACGCAAAAAAAATTTTATTCATTATTTTATAATCGGCACCCTAACAGGTATATTTCAATTTTTAAATGTTTTAACAGATATTAAAATTGACACTTATACATATTTATAAACATATGAAGTTCTGTGAAACCAAAAAAATATATACTGAACGGTACTTCAAGAGCATCAAAAATTCGTTGATCACAAACTAGCGGAATATAGTGCAGTTACTGAAGTTGGATATGAGCTATTACCTCCGATTTCGTTGAACCTCCATCGATTTGCATGGAAATTGGTGAGTGGTTAGAGGATACCTCAAAGAACAAAGGTGACATGGTGCCAACTTGCGCTTTTACCCTGGGGGTGGACGCCACCCCTTCTCGGGGGTGAAAATTATTTTATTAAGAATAACGCCATAATTCGATAGACGGACAAATTCTAAGCAAAATTTGTTATATAAAGTTATTAAAATAAATCAAAACTTTTTGAGTTATTAAAGATCAAAGATTTTAATATTTCGTTAGAAAAATGCATGTTTTTAACTGATTTTTGACAAATAACTCAAAAACTGTAGGTTTTTACAAAAAAGTTATAATTACACCAAAATTGAAGCTAATAAAAAATGAAATAAACTCCTTTCTAGAAAAACCTTTTAATGTTAACCAAAAGTGAGTTATAGGTAATTGAGTGTATATTTTTCTCGGCGAGTACATAAATCTAAATATTCAAGCTTAATTAACGGGAAAATGATGCATTTTATGACATAAACTTATTTAACATTTTTTGTCAAAGTACTTAGAAATATATATCAAATGAGCTCCCGAACGAGTCGATAGCATTAGAATTTATGCTCCAAGAATTGTTCAAAATTTATCTTTTAAAATTTTTTCCAAAAATGTTATTGTGTTTTTTAAATAACTCCATTAATTTTTACGATATCAGATTCACCTAAACACCATTTTGGAAGTTAATTCCAAGGGCTATTAAACTACGTTGAATTTAATATTTTAAACCCCTTACTTTTTATAAATAAAAGGTAAAATGGACCCGGTTACATGGTTTTCGCAGCAAAATTTGAGCTTTAAACGTTTCTATCTCAGTTTATTTTTACCCTACAGAAATAGTAAAGGAGGGAAAATATTTGCTAGAGAAAAAACTAAAATTTGGTTATATATAAGTTTTTACGTATTTTTGGAGTTATTATCAAAAGAAAATGAAAATTACGATAATTTTAAAAATTCTGATTTTTTTAAGTCATATCTTTTTTTCAAAAATATGCATTCTAATCGGTCAAAATTGTTGAAATGATTACTTATGCTAATATAAAGAAATTCTTGTAAGGATTACAATAAATTTTAATTTTTGTGGAAATGGTATATGTTTTATTTTTCACTTTTTCCAAAAAAATTCGAAAGGGTTCTCTTAGTTTCATCATAACTTTCTAATTTTCCATCGTCAAACTCATCGTTTTCCTGTTATTTAAGCTTGAATACTTAGATTTGAGTTTTCGTCGAAAAAAATATATATTCAATTACCCATAACTCACTTTGAATTCACATTAGTTTAGTTCTTTTAGTGAGTTGTGTATTTAATTTTTTATTATCTTCAATTTTGGTAATAATAACTTTTTTGCAAAAGCTTATAGTTATTGAGTTATACGTGAAAAAAGCTTTAACACATGCATTTTTTTGCGAAAAAATAAAATCTTTGATTTTTAATATCTCAAAAAGTATTGATTTATGTTAATAACTTTATATAACAAATGTTGCTTAGAATTTGTCCTTCTGTCGACTTGTGGTATTATTTTTAATAAAATAATTTTCACCCCGAGATGGGGTGGCATCCATCCCCAGGTATCCAATCACCCAAGCGCAAGTAGGTATCCAATCACCTTTGTTCCTTGTGGTATCATCTAACTACTTACCAATTTTCATGAAAATCGATGAAGGTTCAACGAAATCGGAGGTGAAAAGCTTCGGTGACTGCACTAATAAAGGAAAATAAAATTAGTAGATTTGATTTTACAGCAAAATAAATGCCTTGTTTTAATTTATATTTGTTTAACTTTGGAAATGTAAAGGAAAGGATATCCCATATCCCGGATATTTTTATACTTGTATTGCTTTGTCTCATATATTTTCGAATTAGCACAAATTATTCCAGTAATTTTTAAAAACAGAATTTATATCAAAATAGCTAACAAAATTCCTAAACCAAAAGAAATTTTCTAATAAAATTTCTAAATCAACCACTAATATTTTTTTCAAAATAGGGTCCAAAATTAAGTAAATATTCTGAAAATATTCATCTGTCGCGGATATAAATATGTAACAACCAATATTTTATATAATTTCTATATAATATACAAAAAAATATTTACTTAATCCGCTTAACCATGGGAGCGAACTAGAAAACGGTTTTCGGATGGAACTATGGTTTGTTTTTAAACCAGGAGTAGTAAACTGAAAAGACAGATTCACACCCCAGAAAGTCACTAGAAGAATCACCAAATATGTACATCTTCTTTTTTTGGTTCATCATATCGGCCTTCGACGGTAATCCATATATAATATTATACTAATACGTCGCTAAAGAGTTCTAAAAACAACAGACTGTTTTTTTATATAAAAGTAGACTAAAAATCTAAAAATTAAAGTAAGAATGCAGAAAACACCAAAAATCGCCGAGGTTGGACTAATTACAAACAAGCATTACGGCGCGGTAAATTTGAATTACTCCTCTTGGTTTAAGAACAGGTTTAGTATATAATTAAAAGGGTTTTTTGACTCCGGAAGCGAACTAGTGTGTTCCGAAAAATGACATATATCTATATCGTTAAAAGATGTCTCCTAATGATCAAAAAACTATCATTTTAACATTTACACAAAATCCAATGAATGTTGCCAAATATTAGGGTGGACTCAATTGGTGGCGAATTCATTACTTCTGTATTTTGCCAACGTAATTACTTAACATAATTTGTAGTACACTAAGAATAGATCTATGATCTATTTATCTTACGGAGTTTATCAATGGAAGTATTGACCTTAGTTATAACGATTCGAATCATGTTAACTACTACTTGTATTTGAAATCATTTCCTTATTAATAACTTGCGTTGATTGCCGACTTAACTTACGTCACTTTTCTTTTGTTACAGCTCCTTCAAGAACAGCTAGAATCGGCATCTAGTATCGAAATGGAACTCACGGAGAGGTTACATAAATTTAAAGAAGAATACGACGAGTTAAAATTTCAGGTATGTATATGTGTGTTTTATCTTTAGGTTATAAGCAATATTACATATATTTCCTTTGAAGAAACATTTTCCCAAATAAATTTTGGGACGAGAAAAATCGTTCTTTAAAGGCTTCATATTTTTATCTTGTCCTCTTTTTCGGATGTTGGCCACCTCCAGATTGGGTTTTCACTTTATCTACTGCTGCTTTACATAGTGAATATAGGATCAAACCATCCCATTAAATTTTCAGTAAATATTATATGTTTATTAATTCAATGTTTTAGAACGCTAGCACTTTTTACTTAAGGGCATAGGAGCAAAATGTCGCCTGTCGAAATGTTCAATGTGTTTTAAATGTATTCATTTTTTTCGAATCCTGAGACAACTAATAAGTATTTTTGAAAAATTTAAACTCAGGATGAATGATTACATCATTACCGAGGGTAGAAAGTGCCTGAAAACTTCTATAATGTTTATTTTAATAAGTTACAGGGGTGCAAAAAAAAAAGAGAAAATTTAGTGTCATTTTTAATTTCAAATATCTGATTCAAAAGAAACTTTTTATTTATTCTAAGGGACTTTTTATCCTCAGTAATGATGTAATCTTTCATTCTGCGCTTAAATTTTTCAAAAATATTTATTTTTTTCTCAGGATTCGAAAAAATGAATGCATTTAAAACACTTTGAACATTTTGACAGGCGACATTTTGCGCCTATGCACTTAATAACATCATTAAGAACAATTAAGCGTAGCTTAATTAAGAACAGAGGCATATGTGTCACATTACCTCAAATAATTGATTATAAAAGGTACATATTTGTTATTATCAAACATTGGGTAGACGAAAGAAAGTAAGATCCAGAACGAGATGTTTGAATGACTTGGAAGACGGCCTGAAAACCAGAGACATGTCAAGGGTAGACACGGCATACTCACCAAAAAAAGCATAACGCGGAAACAGCATGGAAACAGTCGATCGATGGTCTATCTATCTCTTTTAACCAAGCGACCCCGCGCATGTGACCGATAAAGATGGCTAGACCACTCAATTCTATGTAGGCGTTACACCTCGATGCATTGAGTGGCATATGACTAGCCTAATCTACCGTGTATAATATCTTTGCTGAAAACTATGAATGTACGACAATGGAGGAGAAGGGTCCAAGAGAGGTCGGAATGGAAGGACATAGCCACATAGCCAAAGACCCATCCAGATTTATAATGCCAAAAAAAAGAAGAAGAAAAATGGCGAAGAATTTCAAAATTATTTGATTATTTCAGAATTAATATTCCTTTTGTTTACAGTTTTAGAGTGTCCCTATTAGACGAGCCGCTATAGGTGAAATTTGCTAATCATTTTAGGCACGATAACGAGAACCTAAAAGAAAACGTATAAACACTGTGCCGTCACTTTTTAGTGGCATATGCGTCGACAGTGGCGCATCAAACTTTCCACTAATGGACGGGATAAATAAATTAAAAGGTACCCTCCCTCACTCCCAGAATTCATTTTTTTTTAGTTCTATGTGATTAAAAAATGAGACTCAGCGTAATTTTAACCCACCACCCCCTTCCCCTCCCCTCCATAAAAAACTACATTTTTCGTTTTTATTTTTTTTTAGATGGGATGCAATCAATTTAAAAATTTCAAAAAATTCATAGGCATAGTTGAGGCTGTTACAAAACATTTCTATTTTTTATAGATCCGTAGGTTAAGTGTGCATAACCTCAAAAAAAATTAAAATTTTTTTTTTTTTTTGAAAAAAGCGTGAAAAAAGCGTATAACTTTTTTTTTTTGGAGATTGCTAGATGTCTAATTTTTTTCTATTTTCTGTATTTTATCAAGCACTATGTTTTTCAGAGGCTTCACATTGTTTCTTTGAGCAGTATTCGTTTTTCCGATTAATCACATTTTATCCGGGCTTGGGACCGGCTGTGGACGGCAGAAACACGACCCGACACAGAGAGTACAAAAAGATTGCTCGAAACAGCGGAGATAAAAACCCTTCGAAAAATCGATGGTAAGACTCTATGGGACAGAGCTAGAAGTACAGATATACGACGGAGATGCAAGGTGGATAACATTAACAACTGGGTAAGAAACAGAAGAATAGAATGGAATGACCACATAAACCGAATGACAACAAATAGGGTAGTCAGGACAGCGAGAGACGCTTCCCCGTTCCCCAATAGGAAGACGATCAGTGGGAAGACCACGAAAACGATGGAACGACAAATTACTAGAGGCACATTGAAAAACAGATTTAGTATTATATAGTATTATTATATAGTACATATTTAGTATTTTAGTATTATTTAAAATTTAAAATATCAAGTCAGAATTTGGTATTAGTTTTGAGAGTAAATGTAAACCCAAATACTTACGATGTCGGGATAGTATCACGAGGTTTTTCCTGTTTTTCCCTCGTGATTTACTATGGAATCTCTAACGCGAGAATTTCAGTGCCACCGTTGCATTTGGTTGTCTTTTTAAAGACAGATCACATGCTATGATTTTTTGTGGCGGATATTCTTGAGTTGGGATTGATTTCATGTAATCGAATGAACTATCTTTTAGTAAAGTCGTCCCAGGAACGCAACTCATCAATATTGGCAATATCATTTTAAAGTCGTCTACTTTAAAATGTATAATACGTGTCTGAATTGCCGATATAAATGAATCAGATTAAATAAATTATTAGAAGAATTTTTTACTAAGCAACAACATTTTTTTTTATTTAGTATTATTTTGTATTTTGACAACGACACCCGACTTGGGCGTCGAAACGTTAATAAAATCATTTTTAGGTAAAATTGTGGCTTATTTCCCATTTGAATATACTTGATTATAAAAATGCCACAAGAAAATAGCTTCAGAACAACATTGAAAAGCAGAGTCATGTCTATACAAAAAGAAGAAGAAGACTATGTTTTTAATTTTTTTCAGATTTTTCTGTAAGGTTCACCACCTTCAAAAATAAAAAAAACTGTTTTTTGGGGGGTTTTGGGGATTTCTTTTAGAACATTTAAAAATGGAAGAAACACGTTCAAACCCCCAAAAACCACATAAACAGTTTTTTGGATTTTGAAGGTGGCGAACCTTACGGAAAAATCTGAAAAAAATTAAAACCATAGTGTTTGATAAAATACACAAAATAGAAAAAAAATTAGACCTCCAGCTACCTCCAAAAAAAAAGTTACGCTTTTTTCCAATTTTTTTTTTTAATTTTTTGAGGTTATGTACACTCAACATACGGATCTTTTAAAAAATAGACATGTTTTGTAAAAGCCTCAACTATGCCGATGAATTCTTTGAAATTTTATAATTGATTGCATCCCATCTAAAAAAAAAATAAAAACTAAAAATGTAATTTTTGATGGAGGGGGGAGAGGGAAGGAGGTGGTGGGTTAAAATTACGCTGAGTCTCATTTTTTAATCACATAGAACTTAAAAAAATGAAAAAAATTAATGCTAGGAGTGAGGGAGGGTACCTTTTAATTTATTTATCCCGTCCATTAGTGGAAAGTTTGATGCGCCACTGTCAACGCATGTGCCACTAAATAGTGACGGCACAGTGTTCATCCGTTTTCTTTTAGCTTCTACTATTTAAGCCATCCGTTGTGAGCTCGTACGTAGAGGGGATATTTAAAAGTTCGTGAGCGCCAGTAGTGACAAATCAGTGAACGTTTGTTGGAAATTTGACATAAATGTCAAAGTGATTAATTTAAAACATTGAAATTAAAAGCATTAATAGGAAAAATATAGTTGGCCAAAGCTGTGGTATATATTTTTACCTTAAATATGCTTACGTTTTAAATACTGAAATTTGTTTTTTTTTTTTAGTATTTCGTAATATGTAATTATAAATTAATATATTAATCTAAGCGCCATCTACACGATAATTATTGTAAAAGTATCCGAAGTAAGAAACTAATATTTCGTTAATAGAACGTCAAAATGATTACCAAAATCTTAAAAAAATATATTACAATTTAATTACTTTTTTGCGTTGTAAATATTACGATGATAAAAATTAAATAATAAATTTAAAAATTTCCGGCGAAAGTTGCATTAGTAATCCGCTAGTTAGCGATATCAGCGAAGCTCGGAGCGTATAGACTCTTATCGTGCCTAAAATGATCAGCAAATTTCACCTATACCTAGTGTGACCAACTCCAATTTATGACTCATAGTCGAATTCGGGACAAGACTGAAAAAACTACCTAAAATCCGGGACTTTTCAATGAAAATCGGGCCATTTTTTTTAAATACATATAAAACTTTAATATCATCATTTTATTGACATGAATTTTACGAATCAAAACGAAACCGTAGATTTTCTTATCATTTTATTGATTATTTAACATTTTTATGTTGACAAAAATTTTTTGATGAGATGGGTTGTAATGATAATTACATTTTTGTTTTTTATTTTTTTTTTGTTTTTGACGTTTCGACTTTCAAGCCGGAAATCGTTCTCAAAAAACGAAAAATAAGAAAATCAACTAATGTTGGATTTCCATGTAAATTGAACCTTGGGTTAAAATATAATTAGGTATTATCATTATTTGATATTCCTGTTTTTAAATCGTCTTTTCAGAAGACGATAATTAAAATACAGAATCCGGAAAAAGTCCAGAGTTAGAGTTTTCGTAGAACTATAATACGACAATATAAAATGCATACGTTTTGGATGTGGTATTAGTATAACAGTGTAGAAATTGTCGACTTTTTTTCGTCCCACCCCACCAATTCAATTTGATGTGAATTCTTAGAAGAATGATGTATTAAAAATTTCAATATGGAATTCTACCAAAACGTTGAAATTCGGATGGCCCGGAAGCCTTGTACGGGAAGCCGGGACACGACTTCGTAATTCGGGCCATGTCCCGGATTTTTCGGGCTAGTTGGTCACACTACCTATACCGGCTCCTAGTCTATATTAATACACGCTCCCTAATATTATCATTGTACAATAAATATATTATACACGGCTCACTAAAATAATTAGTTACGCCCCTGTACTACTGATTACTTAAAATTCAAGTAGTATTTATGTAACCTTTCTGGAAACTCCAGGTTATTGTCGAGACTCGCATTTGAACCCCTCGCCGGGGCAGATCGTCAAAAGCTTCCTAACGAGAATCATCTCTAATCTATCGACGCTCCCGCTATTCGTAAAAAGGCCGCATTTTACCGGCTTTTTTTGCTATCGTTTTATACCGCTCAGATAATTCAATCTGCTCAGTATTATCGACGATGATTTATTTAGCGTATTAGTGAGTGCCTTACAAATGAACCAAATGGATTATGGAATTCAATCAGAGCTCTGATGTGACACGTCATCAAGGAATAAAACTGTAAGTACTCTACATGTATGTGAACATAACTTATTAGTCGTGATACTGTATGCATTTTGAACCATATACCTCTCGTAGCAAATATTCTTTGTGCCATTTATGCAGATAATACTTTAAATTACATATGAAAAATCGTTATCTACTCTTAACCAGCTTACCTATGGGAATATACTCTATAACCGTACAATAAGTATAGGTTACTATTGTTAAGGATACTTTACGTATTGCCTAAACATTTCTGTTCCATCGAGCCGTATCATATTAATTATTTATTAATTAAATCCTCAAGGTCCTTCGTATTTGCATATTTTGATAATCTCTATTCTGAGAATAACGGTTTTTCATTTATAGTGTCTTTCTGTTGCATTTGGAAATTTCCAAGCCACGCCGCCCCGGCACAAAAATAAAATATTCCTCTCTTTCTGCACTCAAATTCTCAGTATTTAACCCAGCACGTCTCTACAATAGCTGGTAGGTTGTTAAGCCCGGTCTACACGTGCAATTTCAGAAACTACTTGCTTTGTTCAAATAAAGGAGTCGTTTTGTTTGTATGAAAAAATATTTGCATATATTACATTATTTTATTTTCGTAAATATATTTTTCTGTTTATAGTATACAAAAAGTGTACTCATTTCTTGGCTGATAGTACGGGTGTTATAATTTCAACATTGTTTGTTCAACCTTTTGATTTAAATTAAATTTATAATTTTGAATCCGATTAAGCCTGGTTCACAGGTTACAAAAATTATTAAAAATAATTTTGTTTTCTTGCATAAATTGTAAGTTTTTGCTACATTTAGCTTCGCTTAAGCTCATTTTACACTTCTAGAAAACTATAGAAAATAAATAATTGTTTTTTCCTTCAATTTAATTAATTTAAATACTTGTTAAGGGTGTCTCACACTTGCTGAAAAATACCCATTTTGGAAAATTGCATATATTTTGAAATTTTATAGTTTTGCATTTCATATACTAATCTGCGCTCATACAGGGTGATACTATTAAGCCAATCTCACACTATTAAACGTGTAATATATAATATATTGTACATATTCTCTCATTTTCGCATCGATTTATAGGTTTAGACATTTGCAAATAATCTATCTAATCTCACATTCTCGCAACATGGCTGACCGATCAAAATATAACCGACAGAGGCTCACCGCAAAACTTGATATAACCAAGTTGGCTGATTCGGTTCCCACAACTCTTAATTCTCTAAACAAATATAAAATTCGTGAAATAATTTCACAACTCAAACATTCTTACGGACTTTTCCGCGATGCTCAAAATGTGCTGGAGACGATCCCCGAGGAACCTACCCCCTCTACTGATTCCTCTGTGGTTTTTGATAAATATTTGGATACAATTTCTCTATTGGAAGAAAGGTTAGAGGTCATTGAAAGTTCTAATGTGACTGCTACCCCCTCCCTCCAATTTGACCCTAATTCTTCTCTAACCTCACAGTCTATGGCTAGGCAACGAACAGTAAACCTCCCTCGTATTCAGTTAAAACCATTTAGTGGCTTAGTTACTGAATACAATTCATTCATTGAGACCTTTGATACAATAATAGGATCTGATACTACATTAAGTGATCTGGAAAAACTCATTTACCTCAAAAGTTTTCTAACTTCCGAGCCTTTGACGCTTCTCGAGCATATCCCACTCACAGGTGACAATTACAAAATAGCCCGGGATAACCTGACACAAAGGTACGCCAACTCTAAATCGCTTATCAAAACTCTCATCTCTCAAATTCTTGATGCGCCTCCTATTTCTGGAAACGCAAATCACTCACAATTAAGAAATTTTCATACGGTCATGTCAAATAATTTCAAGGCCCTATTGAACTTGAATAGGCCCCCTTCAGATCTCTTGCATTTACTTCTCATACATATCGCTACTCAGAAACTCGACGCACCTACCATTAGGGCTCTTGAGTTCCAATCCGGTGGTAGCCAAGCTACCCCTGATTTTGTCCATTTTCTAGGGGAAATCGAGACACGCGTTGTTCATCTTGAGAATATTCAATCTCAATCAAAACCAAAATCGACTACTACTTCCAGACACTCTTTACACCTAGCCTCAGACACTTCTACCAGTAACCTTTCGCCTCGCTTAGGTCCTAAGAAATGTTCCTATTGCAACGACTCTCACTCGATCTACTCTTGTCCTCAGTTCAAGCAGTTGAATTCTAAAGAACGTTTTAGTTTTGTCAAACAAAATAAATTTTGTATTAATTGTCTTGGGTCTCACATGCTCGATCAGTGTAAATCCAAATTCTCTTGCATAGTTTGTAAATCTCGTCATCACACGTTGCTCCATTTCGACAAAACGGGTCATAGTAACCCTTCCGCGGCTGTTGGCCAACACAACTCAAATAATCATAATAAAACCGCTATCTCAAATAACTCCCATACACAGGGTAATTCACAACAGGGGCCCTCACATGTTAGAGCTCCTGAAACGGAAGTTAATCTTCAAAATTCGACTCCACATTCAATGGCTCTATCTGCAGCCTCGCTTGATAATCATTTGGTGTTATTAAGCACACTCCAGGTCTATCTTGTCGCTCCTAGCGGCAAGAGGGTCTTCGCAAAGGCACTTTTAGACTCGGCCTCACAGGTTTCATTTATTAGTGCTGACCTCGTAAAGGAACTGTCACTCACCACTAGAGATGGAAAATTACGGATCAATGGAATTAACTCCACCTCATCCTCGTCTCAATCTATTGTAGATACAACAATTTTCGCTGTCGCTAACGACGTTCCTTTTGACATCTCGTGCTCTGTACTCCCAAAGATAACAAATCCGCTTCCTCAAATTTCTATTTCGGCGAGCAAACTAAACATACCCTCAGAGATACCATTAGGTGATCCGATGTTCCATGTAACATCCCCAATTGGTATCCTGCTCGGTGCAGACCTGTATAACGATATCATTCAACCTGAAATAATTCGTTTGGGAAAAGGTCTTCCCGTTCTTCAACGCACTCTACTCGGGTACACGATATCAGGGTCAGTTCCAGACTTTGCTCTTAAGTCGAAAAATACTAAAAAGGCTTTGGAATTTTATTCAAACTCTCTCGTTACTTGTTGTTCTCATAACACTCCTTCCGCCGTAAATGAGCCGGTAGTGTCCAACGAGGAACTATCCGATCATTTACAAAAATTCTGGGAGCTGGAAGAAGCCGCTCCTCAGAACACCGATCTCATTAATGATCACCCCGCTGAAATTAATTTTGTAAAACATGTTAATGTTCTCCCCAATGGACGATATGAGTCCACACTCAATCTCAAACTCCCTATCGAAGATATAGACATGGGAAATTCGTTTCTCTCGGCAAAAAGACGTTTTCTCAGTCTCGAGAAACGTTTTCAACTCAACCCTGATTTATTGGAAAAATATCAGGACATTATATCGGAATATCTCAATAACGGACAAATAATTCAAGTGCCGTTAAAAATGCTAAATGACTCAGGTAAACCTAATTACTTTCTCCCTCACTTTCCCGTTTTCAAATCCAACTCTACTACTTCCACTCGTATAGTTTTCGATCCAAACAATAAATCGTCTACGGGAATCTCCCTCAGTGACGTCATAGACAAAGGTTATGTCGTCCAACATGAACTTTTTGACATTCTCGCTAAGTTTCGTCAGTTTAAATTCGCACTAGTAGGCGACATCAAGGCTATGTTCCTACAAATCGCCATTTGTCCCACTGAAACATTTCTGTTAAATTTTCTCTTTAGGGACAATATTCAGCAGCCTTTACGGTGCTATCAATTTCAAAGATTACCCTTCGGGCTCCCAAGTAGCCCATTTATCGCTCAAAGAGTTATCAAGCACATCGCTGACAACAACAAACATACCCACGAACTTGCTACTAGTGTTCTGCAAGAATCTATCTATATGGATGACCTGATCAGCGGTGCTGACAGTCTTCATGAATTAAGTTGTCTTTTCGAACAATTAACTTCTTTGCTAGAAACCCATGGTTTCCTCCTCCACAAGTGGAACTGCAGTTCTTCAGAATTTCTGTCTCAACACAATTTAAATCCCGTCTCTGAAGTCAGTCTTAACTTCACGGGATCTGATAAAGTCTTAGGCATATTCTGGGATTCAGAACGCGACCACTTTTCGTTTAAAACTCCTATCTTCAAATTGGCTAATGTTGTTACTAAACGTACTATTCTCTCCTACATTGCTACTTTGTATGACCCGCTAGGATGGTTATCCCCTGTCCTTGTGAACGCTAAGCTCTTGATACAGGAAATATGGTCCCAGAAATTGGACTGGGATCAACCCATTGACTCACCCATCATTATGAAAAATTGGCAAAACCTCTTATCGACATTCAAAACTATAGAAGAGGTCAAGGTACCTCGATGCTTACTTTTACAAAAGAAAGTTGTTGATGTTCAATTAATTATTTTCACCGACGCATCGGAAAAAATATACAGCACTTGTGTGTATCTCAAAGCGACATACTCAGACTTTTCTGTATCGTCGCGGCTTATCGCTTCTAAAAACAAAATTTCTCCGCTAAAAAATAAACTCACCATCCCCAAATTGGAACTTTGTGGAATAGTGTTGGGAGTCACTCTGGCTCATAGACTTTTTCACATCTTCAAGAAAAATTTGAGTATATCTTCATCTCATCTCTTTGCTGACTCTACAATTGCCTTGTCTTGGATACTTTCTAAAAAACACATTTGGAACATTTTTGTACAAAACAGAATTCAAAAGGTCAATTCCTTGTTGGAAACTTTTCCTTGTGATTTCCATTTCGTCAGAAGTCACGAAAACATCGCTGACCCCGCTTCCAGAGGGATAAATGTCTTTGATAATCCCCAGACCACCGAAGACTGGTTATGCGGACCTAGCTTTATTAGAGACAATCCCATCGATTTTTCTCTTCATCAAATTCCTCATTTTCAGGATGATCTTCCTGAATTAAGGAAGTTAGTTGTCTCAAACATAGCAACAAATCACGAACTCAACGACACCTTTGAAAATCTATTCGCTAAATCTTCTTCTTTTCGTAAAATTCAAAGAATTGTCGCTTATCTTTTTAGATTCATCAGTAATATTAAAAAGAAAATAAATAACTCTCCACGAGATACGGATATATTGACGCCACCCGAAATGGAGATCGCTGATCACGCGATCATCAGGTATATCCAAAGTATCTACTTTAAAAAAGAGATTCTTGAATTGAAAAATGCTAAACTCGTGACCAATAAAGCCATTCGTAAACTCAACCCCTTCCTACAACATAATGATGGGCTGATTCGTGTGGGAGGACGTCTCCGACACGCCCCCATATCGTATAATCAAAAACACCCCATTCTACTTCCTTCTAAATGTCGAGTTGTAGAACTAATCTTGACTCAAGCTCATCATAAGTTATTACATTCAGGCGCGCAAACAGTACTTTCGTATGTCAAAATGAAGTACTGGCCAATTGACGGATTAAGACAGATTAAACGCTTAATTCGTAAGTGTGTAAACTGTTTCCGATTCATGACACCCAATTCTGTTCAACAGATGGCAGATATGCATCCCGATCGTGTACTCCCCACTAGACCCTTCCAAGTCGTCTCAGTGGACTATGGGGGGTTCTTCTTAATTAAGTCCTCACATTTGAGGAAGGCACCGCTTTACAAAGCATACGTAGCCTATTTCATTTGCATGAGCACTAAATGTGTTCATATCGAACTCGTCACAGGATTAAGCGCAGAAGCCTATATTCTTACTCTGAAAAGGTTTATTGCCAGAAGATCCACGCCCAGTATTATTTGGAGCGACAATGCCACAAATTTCCATGGGGCAAAAAATGAAATGCGCGAATTCTATGATTTTTTCTTAAATCAAAATAATTCGGAACAGATTAAGGAATTCTGTACTCAAAACTCCATAACTTTCAAGATGGGTGTTCCCCGCAACCCCCATCAATTCGGCCTCCATGAGGTAGGAATAAAGAGTGTGAAGTATCACCTCTATCGAATTATAGGAAATTCCCACTTCACCTTTGAAGTGTTTAACACAGTATTATGCCAAATCGAGGCTATTCTAAATTCGAGACCCATCACTAGGATGTCGTCTGACGCCAATGACTTCGCTTTCCTATCTCCAGCTCACTTCTTAGTTCAAAGAAGTTTAACCGCGCCCCCTGAACCAAGTGTTTCAGAGATACCTGAAAATAGGTTGAATCTTTTTCAGCGTATTAGTAAAATTCAACAGCAATTTTGGAAATTGTGGAAAAAAGACTATCTTTGCCTCCTGCAGCAAAGAAATAAATGGACCGACCCTACTGACCCTGTCAAGATCGGGGATTTGGTTCTGTTGAAGGAGGATGGTACTCCTCCACTCTTATGGCCAACTGCCAGGGTAATAGATGTATTGCCTGGTAAGGATGGTCTAGTTCGTACTGTCAAGATTCACACTACTCACGGTGATTTTCTTCGTGGTATTACGAAAATCGCTGTGATTCCCCTGGAAGATTAAAATCTATCCCTAGGGGGAAAACTTATCGTTTTCCTCCATTTTATCGTTGTTACCCCTTGTGTATATAAACTCTAATTTCTTCAAACATTTCTTATCGTTGTGCACATCTTTGCCAATCCCCTCTCTTCGAGGTGATATAGGCCATCTCTCTCGCCTGTCGCCCCCGGCAATATGTACAATAAATATATTATACACGGCTCACTAAAATAATTAGTTACGCCCCTGTACTACTGATTACTTAAAATTCAAGTAGTATTTATGTAACCTTTCTGGAAACTCCAGGTTATTGTCGAGACTCGCATTTGAACCCCTCGCCGGGGCAGATCGTCAAAAGCTTCCTAACGAGAATCATCTCTAATCTATCGACGCTCCCGCTATTCGTAAAAAGGCCGCATTTTACCGGCTTTTTTTGCTATCGTTTTATACCGCTCAGATAATTCAATCTGCTCAGTATTATCGACGATGATTTATTTAGCGTATTAGTGAGTGCCTTACAAATGAACCAAATGGATTATGGAATTCAATCAGAGCTCTGATGTGACACGTCATCAAGGAATAAAACTGTAAGTACTCTACATGTATGTGAACATAACTTATTAGTCGTGATACTGTATGCATTTTGAACCATATACCTCTCGTAGCAAATATTCTTTGTGCCATTTATGCAGATAATACTTTAAATTACATATGAAAAATCGTTATCTACTCTTAACCAGCTTACCTATGGGAATATACTCTATAACCGTACAATAAGTATAGGTTACTATTGTTAAGGATACTTTACGTATTGCCTAAACAATCATTGAACGACAACGTGTTTTATAGGTGTACAGCAAAACTCTCAGCTTTGTTCATATCAGTCATCACATATGATTCATCGATCATTTTGACAATAATTGATTGACAGTTATATTTGTAGATTTATCTACCTAATACATAGGTAAATACTGATATCCTTATTGTAATTCAGTACGATTACCGATAAAATCCGATTGTATGTGGACTACTGAATATAGATAATTAATGAGACAATGTAAATTAGCCAATAGACCGGTTCTGTGACTAAAATAATAGCCCACCAAATGACCGTTGGAATTCAATCGTCACACGGATTTTCTTAATTATTTCATTCATAGGAGATTCTGACCAATAGACTACAGAAATAAAAATTAAAGTGATAATTTTTGATAATATCCCGTCGTCAAGCATTACGTCAGATGCCCTTCGTTACTATGCAAAAATGAACATTCAGTGACATTAATGACAATTAATGCTTTACAACTTGTCACAGAGAACACCAAGAAACACGTTTAGCAAATATTCAGCTGAAGATATCAATAAAATATTAGTTAAAATTATTTAAAAAGACAGTTTTATTCATGAAATAATCTCAGCGAATTACCCTCGATCTCTAAAATTATTATCGACTTGTTAGTTGCCCTCGTTCCACTTTGACATAATTTCACTCCCCTTCGGGTCGTGAAATTAAAACTGTCAAAGTGTCACTCGGGAAACAAATCGATAACTTTAGAGCTCTTGTGCAATTACTACTGAAAATTTGGATTTAGGTTCCTCTTACCCTCTACTTCATTACTGGACTTAAGCCCAGGGATGCTTTTACTTGGGGGTGAAAAACACCCCTTTTAAGGGGTAAAAAAACATGCGTTTAAAATAAATACGGAAATGGATAAATTGACAAATTCTAAGCAGCTTTTGTTCTATGGAGTTTTTTTTAGCTAAGCCAATACTTTTTGAGTTATTTGCGAATGAAAATATTCATTTTTCAACAACAAAAACTCTTTTTCAGGCGGTTTTTCGCAAATAACTCAAAAAGGAAGTATTGTATCGAAAAATGTTCTTAAAACGCCTACACACATCCCTCCTGACCTGACACGACATAATTTCCCGACCATTCTTGTAGTAAAAATGTAGCTTATAAAAAATTTTAAATAATGGTGTATTCCTGAATTTCGTCAAATTCCAAATCGAATATTTCAACGTGAAATAACCAAAAAATTAAGCAGTTTTCTGGGAAAACTTTTTAAAATGTTTAAAAAAACCTTTATGTTTATTTTTCATAAAAGTTTCTAACAGAGTTGGTCCTTTTTTTGGTAAAAAAAGTGCATGATTTTTTTGGTTATTTCATGTTAAAATATTCGATTTGGAATTTTGACGAATAAGAACAATTTTTCATGAGCCACAACTTTGCTTTTACTGGGTCGATAGGCTTCATGAATACACCATTTTTTTTTAAATTTTTTATAATCTATATTTTTGTTACGAATATTTGTTCTTGTTCGATAAAATACTTATTTTTTCAGGTATTTGCGAAAAACCGCCTAAAAATGTGTAGGTCTGGATCCCGCGTATGAAAAAAAAGTTGATTAATAGCAAGCTGAAAATTTGTTAATAGCTTAAGGGTGTCTAGTCGGATAAACTTTGATATATGGGAACACTGGAACAGGGGCAGTTTTAATTGTGGAACAGGTTAAAAATTTGGAACGGTCAGACCACAAAAACGGCACATTTATTTTGTCCGACAGAATAGACTTAAACTCTTCGAACAGAGATTAAACTCTCATGCAAAAATCAGACTGCTATTTATTACCTGTCATAATTCCTGTCATTTGACATATTCTACATGTTCCACTCATTAAAACGCCCATTTGGTGATAAATAGCAGTCTGATTTTTGCATGAGAGTTTATTCTCTGTTCGGAGAGTTTAAGTCTGTTCTGTCGGACAAAATACATGTGCCGTCTTCGTGGTCTGACCGTTCCAAATTTTTAACCTGTTCCAAAATTAAAACTTCCCCTGTTCCAGTGTTCCCATATATCAAAGTTTGTCCGACTAGACACCCTTAAGCTATTAACAAATTTTCAGCTTGCTATTAATCAACTTTTTTTTCATACGCGGGATCCAGACCTAGTGGGTTTTTTGTTGAAAAATAAACATTTTCACTCACAGATAATTTAAAAAGTATTAACTAGATAAAAAATCTATATAAAACAAAAGTTGCTTAGAATTATGCAATTCAATTTAACCATTTACGGACTTACCTTAAACGTATGTATCCCCGTATTTCATGTTTACTGGGCTATGAAATAAATACGATTCGTTGCCAGTTTGAAAGCCGTTATTTTGAATTAGACGATGCCGTTTTCATCATTCCTCGTTTATCTTAATTCAACAAGATGGTTTACAAATTGTACAAGTGATTATAGAAGTCGTTAAACAGCCACAGATAATTTAGTATTTTTTAATGAATCTACCATATTTGGAAATAATGTTTTTAATATGTTATCGGATTGGACCGATAAGACTTAATGAAACACTTAAATGAAAAAATAAGAAAACTGACCATATACATTATATTATTATGTATACAAAATTAAACTTACAGTTGATTCCATGGTTCTTTACCCGTGCGTCATCATTTAAAGCATACGAAATACCGAAGTCGGAAATTTACTCCACGCAACAGTAAGTGACAGAAAATAGCTACTGCTCCGATCACGGATTATATTATAGAATTTCTTCTTCTTCTTCCTGCTTCCTTAAATGGCTCGCGCCTGTTCCCTCTTCGGATGCCTCCTTATCAGATATCCAGGTTGTCACTCCATCTCTTCCTTGGCCTTCCTATACTACTTCGGCCGTTTGGTGATCTGTCTCTTACTATCTTTACCAGTCTTCCTTCTCCCATTCTGCTTATATGGCTATACCTTCTTTTCAGTGTCCAGTCATTTATATTCTCTATATTACAGCTTTGCCTGAGGTCTGTGCTACGTTGTCCATCCCATAATGATTTTCCTTTTGTGATAATTATAAATTAATTATCACAGAATATTAATTATTGATGATATAAAATTTGACGTTATCAAATAAATAGAATGTAAAATGTTAGTTTTGTTTTAAAATTTTGGTGCAGAATTACAGTTACATTTGAAGTAGTTCAATAAATTCTTTTTAATATTACTATTGATTAATAAGTAAATAAACAATTTATAAAAAAAATTTATAATTTCACTTTTGGAGAAACTTAAACAAAACCATTCCTGAACTGTACGAATGAGGTTAACTTTGTATGTAAATTAATGGCAAAATAATATACTTACTATAAACTTTCAAACTCCAAGATAAAATTAGTTTTGTTGTGTAATATGAATAACTTTAAATACAAAAACAGGACAAAAAACAGCAAAAAATCAAACAAACTGACAGCCACAAGTAAACAAACCTGAAACGTCGCAAATTGTTTCTAAAATTTATGAAAACGTCCATAAATATAACATGTGTCTTTACTTAATAACAAATGGTAGCTGTTTTTTCTTTTGTTTCATGCGTGGAAGACAATGATGCTAGATAAAAAGTATAATGTGTTTTATCTCGCCAGGTATTAATGACGCAAGGGTAAAGAACCATGTACTCAACTGTATATGGAATCATATGTTATTTCTTATTATTTCTAGCAAAGTTAAGAAAAACAACGTATGCAGTCAAACAATATTTATTTTAAAGCAATTTAATCAGTAGGTAATACATAAAAGTATTACCTAGAAAGTATTGGACTGAGTAGACATATGAGAAGCAGAAACTTAAGCCAAAAAACAAAAATAATCATATACAAAACCCATATACAACCAGTGTTGACATATGGATCAGAGGCATGGATCACCTCCAAGGCAGATGAAAACCTTCTGCTTATATTTGAACGAAGGATCCTGAGAGGAATATTCGGTGGCATATGTGAAAATGGTGTTTGGAGGAGGAGGTACAACTACGAGGTATACCACAGATATAAACAAAAATTTGGTGGTAAAGACGTAGTATCTCTTATAAGAATAGGAGGACTAAGACGGGCAGGACATCTAGCAAGATCACAGCAGAACAACCCTCCTAGAAGAATCCTTATGTCACAACCTGTGGGAAGTAGAAATAGGGGTAGGATGGAAGTATGGTGTAGATGAGGATGGGAGAAAAATAGGCGCAGCAAACTGGCAACGGTTGGCAGTGGATAGGACTGACTGGCGTAATAGACTTGGGAAGGTCGAGGCTCTTTCATAGGGCTGTAACACCATTGATGATGATGAATACATAAAAATTAAAGAAAACAATAAATTCCTAAAATAATAAATTGGAACGATTTGGTGCAAAGTCAATAGAATAAAAAAATTGAATGTCAAACGAATAATGTTTAAATTTTTTAATTTATGTATGTTTTTTTAGTGGTCAGTGTTACCACCCCTAATCCCATTATAAGCATCAATTCGCGTGTGCATGCTCCTAATCAAAGTGGCGACATTTAGTTGTGGTGAATTCTTTAAGAGCAGCTTTACTAGCTGTGCTGTATTTTGTGGATTATCCTGGCTAGCTCTAATTCTTTTTTTTTAAGCATATCCTACAAATGCTCGATAGAGTTAAGGTCGGGTGAGTAAGCAGGCCACTCCAGAACAGTGATATCTTCTGTTTGAGGGAAGTTTCTACTGGTATGTGCATTATCATTGTTATCATATTACTGGTATGTGCAAGTTTCTCCCATTGTACGGCTACAGAGCCGAGCTACAGGTTCTAGAACCAAATCAACAAATCTGCTAACAGTTAAAGTTGGTTGTCGTTTTCGATTTCTTTTATATCTGTGAACAGATCTGGGCAATTTCCATTCTTGTATGTTTTCGTCGCCCGCTAAGTACACAAATCGTTGGTCAAAATAACACATTTTGCCGCTATTTCTTTAAATGGTCATTATGTTGTAATATATAACCTTGTTTGTTATTAATTTCTCGGCCAATTTCCCTTTTAGACACTCCCAGATATTTTCGATGGGGTACATGCAACATATACAGACATGGACGTTAAAAACCACAATGCTAAATAAATTAGAAGCATTCGAATTGTGGTGCTATCGACGAATCCTAAAGATATCGTGGGTTTCGCACACTTCCAATGAAAATGTTCTCCAAATGATGAATTCAGAACGTCTGCTCATAAACATCATAAAGAGGAGAAAAACAGAATACTTCGGCCATACAATTAGAGGGCCTAAATATCATCTACTTCGCCTTATAATACAAGGAAAAGTGGAGGGAAAGAGATGGATTGGTCGAAAGAAACTTTCATGGTTACGTAATATTAGGCAATGGTGTGGTTCCACGGCAGAAGAATTATTTCGCGCAGCAGCCGATAGAAAGAGGTGTCAGGAAATTGTAAACATGATGATGACCGCCAACGTCTGAATACGGACACGGCACCTGAAGAAGAAGATATGCAAAATAACACATTTTGCCGCTGTTTTTTTTTTAAATAATCATTATGATTCTAAATACTGAACCTTGTTTGTTATTAATTTCTAGGCCAATTTCCTTTTTAGACACTCAAAGACATTTTTGATGGCAAGGTATCCCATTCTGTATAAAGACCTATTATGACAATTATTAACAAACTATTCGTTTATTTGTGGAACCAGTCTTGTTTGCAAGACTCTTTTATACTAGTCCTGTCGCATGGTTCCTTCTACCACATATATTATAAACGTCCCATTTCTTTGCCACACATTAAAGACAAGACCATTGCTGAGGTGAGATATTCAATTGCTTTTATTACACATCCCTTGATAATTAGGCGCTTCCAGACTTTTGGTCCATTCTGTTTATACGCTGCTTATTTATAATTTACACGCCGTAGGCATTTCGTAACTCGTTCGCTGCCAGAGTGTTTTGTATGGTTTTTTACGTTCAGGTCAGGTGGTATATTCCAGATGGGAAAAATATTATTTCTTTGGACCAAGCTGTGAGAAGTAGATTTTTCCACCTACCTCTACCGAAAGTATACTTTTCCGGACCTGATTGTAGGGAGCAAAGTTGTACTTTTCCTCCCTAGGGAGGAAAATATTTTTCCTCCCTAGGGAGGAAAAGTAAAAGTGACGTCATGGTATTTCATTCATGAAATATAACTTATTGACGCCCTGTACAATATCTATTTTCTCTTACGTAAGTATCTATACATTTTAACGTTTATTTAAAAACACTCTGTATTTTGCAGAACGGTAAAAAACAGTAAATTGTTATTCTGATTTAACAATGTTTACATTAATAATTTGACTTATATTTGACAGTTGACAGTTATATTGTACCTACTTGTTAGTTTTAGTTCTAATAAATTTTGTTGGTTAGTTACATAAATAAATTAAATAAAAATGAAAAAATGACTTGTTATTTGAGGAAGGTGGAAAAACCATATGTATAACATGGGTGTAAAGTGCGTTTTCCTCCCTTGAAAAGTAACACTTTCCTCCCTTGTTATACAAATAGCTATAAACGGATAATGAAGTCTTATGAAAGAAATTGACGTTACCCATATTAAGAAATTCGTGGAAATGTGTCTCTGGCATGAAAAAGAAAAAAAAATTCTCGGTCATATTGGCCGCGCTGACTTGTGTGAAAGCTACTTTCCCGGTCACATTGATGATATCCAAACAAATAACCTACTGATTTTTTATTTCAGCTGGAAGACAAAACTATTGAATTAGAGGGCACCAGAGCACGAATCCGTCTCCTAGAAGATCTCCAAAAACCTTTAACGAAAAGCAGCTCACCTGATATCATTCCAACTTTAGAGTCAACACCTCCCGGTCGACCGCCTTCCAGGACTGAAATATCCACACCTAGTATGAAGGCCATGAGTCCCCTTATCATGAACAACATGAAAGCGATGACTCTGAACCTTCAAACAGATCATTCGAGTAGCACGGAATCTGCGCACGATCAGTCCACGGAGAAAGAGAAGAAGGACAGTTCGAGGACGAGACGGCCGAGTAAGATACCTTTGAAGAGTTACACTGCGCCAAAACCTCCGGGAGGTGAGCACTTGCATTTAGATTTCACTAATTATTGTAGTAGGTGTAGAATGTATTTTGAATTTAAAAAATATAAGTACATAATTATTAATTAGTTTGAGTAGAATTTGACTTCATATACAAAATAGATTACTTGTATTACTTGTTAATGCATAGTTACTGGAAGTAGAAGTAAGGCATCGAGCGTTCTCTTTTTGTAATCTTGGATTATCAGATTTAAAATATGGCTACTTGAACAAAATATTGGTTAATAATAATTCAATAGTGCTATCAATAGTACTCATGAAACCCCAACCCCGTAATCATTATTTTCTCAGGAAATATTTATTTTTACGCGTGTTTCTGCTTAGTAACCTTGATGATTATTTCCCTGCTGAAAACATGCTGAATTTGCTTTACTTTATCAACTGGTCTCTTCTAAGGTTTTCGCAAACTGTTATTACTATGTTGTCCACTTACCCTTTTTTAACTACAGTATTTTGTAATTTGTAACAGCTTTAGACCAGTTATTTAGAAGTAGTTTCATGAGTTCTGTGGTTGAACGAAACATAACTTTCATAACATGGCAAATGTTTGTTTATCCTGAGCTTGCTAAAGTAGGTTATGGAGTTCAATCTCTTACGTTACACAGCCATGACTTTGTCTTTTCTTCTAAGTAGGTATTACGTGAAATTATTAAAATTCCTTACGCATTGTGCTTCGGTTACGATCATTTCATTGACAGCTGTGGCCTAAAACTGTTGTCCGTTATACATAACTTTTGATAATTCCTAATAATTTCTTTTATGCTAATCCACTACTACCTTTTGTTGTACTCCACCTGCTTCTCTGTTTTCTTTTCCTTCGTAAGGATGTAGTTGCGTCATGTAATTTGTTTGACTGTTTCTGTATGTTTACTAATAGCAGGTACTGTACGAAACAATAATAAAATCAAAACAAGCAATAAACATTAATTTACAACACCTGCTAATGCCTTCTGATAGCTAATATGGAAAGAAAGTGGAATTTCTCCATAGGCGCAATACAATACACAAATTCAAATTAATCTGATTGGTGAATATTTCAAAAAACGAAACAAAAGAGATATATAGGTAACAAAAATACAAGGTAAAAACTTACAATGAGGGCTTCATCGACGAAGTCAACACTATTTCGAGTCTGTACACATTCGAGTTCTGGATGCATCTCATCCTTATGTCATACGGGGTAGAATTTTGCATTTCAAGTGTTCAGCGTCCCATACTCTTCTTCGCGACACATGTGAATTTCGATAACAAGGAACAACACAGGCGTCGACAAGGGTAAAAAAGGGATATGCTTTCGAACTATTTAAACAACCAAATCAATTTTATGGGATTTCCAACAGTTTCTGTCCAATTATCTTTCTCTTTCTTGTGCGAGTTGTTTTGCTTCGGAGAATAAGTAACCAGTCATGTCATTTATTTGGTCGGCCCATTGTACTGGAGATCCTCCTCTGGATCTTTTGCATGCTACGTTGCCTTCAACTATAATTCGCTCCATACCTTCTCTTCTTTCATGTCCAAAATCAATATATCTCAGTATATTTTGGTTGATAGTTGTGGTGACTCTAGTTTTTATGTTCTTCTAATATTGAATTATTTGTGCGATATTCGATCCATGGTATGCGCAACAGTCTGCGATATACCCACATTCTAAATGCCGTTATACGCTTCGAATCGGCTTTTTTTGATGGTCCATGTTTCTGAGGCGTAGGTGGCGATAGGAAACATGAATGCTCAAACAATGCGTAGTTTTGTGTTTTTGGTAATGTTTGACTGTTACCGATCTGGCCATTGTGATGCGTCAACGGATCTCGTCTTCGCACCCTCCACTGTTAGTGATGACGAAGTCTAACTAATTAAATTGTCTGACGACCTTGTAATCTGCCATGTTTCTTATCTCTGTTTGGTTGTTTACTACCTGAGTGTATTGTATGGTATATTTTATATCCCCGAAATATAATATCTTTTTGTGGCTCGAAACAGCGGAGATGAAAACCCTTCGAAAAATCGATGGTAAGACTCTATGGGACAGAGCTAGAAGTACAGATATACGACGGAGATGCAAGGTGGATAACATTAATAACTGGGTAAGAAACAGAAGAATAGAATGGAATGACCACATAAGCCGAATGACAACAAATAGAGTAGTCAGGACAGCGAGAGACGGTTCCCCAATAGGAAGACGATCAGTGGGAAGACCACGAAAACGATAGAACGACAACTTACTAGAGGCACATTGAAAAAACAGACAGTCATGTCCATACAAAAAGAAGAAGAAGAAGAAATATAATATGTGCTTATCTAGTAAAATGTGTTTCTAAGATGAAATACACATCTATTTTTTCGAGGTCAATTTTCTTGCTATTTCTGTTCTCGATTTTGGAGTCCATTTGGAGTTTTATTGCATAATGCGAAGTTGCTTGGTCACTTTATTTTTTAGTATCGCTCCTTTTACACGTTTTTCTAGGTTAAGGATAGTGTCATCCATTTTATTGTATTCTGCATATCCAGAATACAAATAGATGATTATTGTCAACTTTCGAAAGAAGACGGCACCTTAAGAAGAAGATCCATTTTATTCAGTCTACTCAGCATTTGCTGTATGTAGTAATAATTGATGGATTCGACCGTTACTTGATGGAAGTTCATTTTATCTAACAATAAAACACTGAAAACGTTTGTTTTCTATACTTCCACAAAATTTATTATAACTAAGTGACTACAGCTGTTTCGGCAAAGTGCCTTTCTCAAGTGATATAGTTTACATTACAATGTGTTTGCCTTTTTAACTCTTCAACTGAAGAGGTTGAGGAGTGGGGAGCTGTTTGTCTCGAGTTGGTCATTCAGAATTATATCTGTATTTTTCAGTTTATTAATTTCCATAGATTCTAAAAAAGATAACTTAAGGCCTTTATTTTGAATATGCAGAATTTGAAACTCTTCATTGAAAGAATGATTATGATCTAGAAGGTGAAGTGCGTATGTAGAAGTGTCTGTTTTTCTATTGTTGAATGGCCTTTTGTGTTCTGCTATCCGTTTGTCAAAAGTTCTGCCAGTTTGACCGATGTACGTTTTCGGACAGTCACTACAAGTTAGTTTGTACACACCACTCTGTAGTTGCTTTCTCTTTCGGCTTTTATTGTTCTTAATATATTTGCTTAAGTTGTTGTTAGTTCTGAAAGCTGGTGTTATTCCTTTCTTTTTTATGTATCTGGCTATTTTTGTTGTTATCTTGCCAGTATATGTGAGAGAGCAGAAGGTACTGGGTTCTTTCTGTGGTGGTGGATACACTAATTTTAGGGCTTTCTTATGGAGTTTTTGGTTTAAAATTTTGTTAACTGTTTGTTCGTTATAGCCGTTGTTTACTGCTATTTGTTTAATGATGTTTAGTTCTATCTCGAAGTTATTTTTTGTCATGGGAATTTCTGTCAGTCTATGTATCATGCTATGGTAGGCTGCTAATTTGTGTTGTGTAGGGTGGGATGATGAATTGTGTATAGTTGTGTCAGTATGGGTAGGTTTATGATATACGGAGAACTCATGTTTGTTGTGTAGTCTGGAAATCGTTACATCTAGAAAGTTTATGGAGTTATGCTGTTCTGTTTCTATTGTAAACTCAATATTATTATGAAGTGAATTAATATATGATAGAAATTGGTCAAGTTGTCTGTTAGTTCCTGTAAAGCATACTAGTATATCATCCACGTATCTCCACCAATATAAGAACTGTTTAAATACGGGATGTTTAGAAATTGTTGTTTCAAGTTGGTTCATAAATATATCTGATAGCAGTGGGCTTAGAGGATTACCCATAATAAGTCCTGCACTGTTGTTTGTGTATATTTGATTATTGAATTCAAAATAGTCTTGATTTATGCAAATTTCAAGAATGTAGTAACACTTGATACCTGTAGTTAACATCTTTACTCTTTACTTCTTGTTTTTGTTTTTCTTCACCTTGATGCTCTACTCACGGAACGGCATTTTGTTAGATGGTATGTCTGTATCTTTTTATTTTCTGTATCTTTTTAGAATAAAAAAATCTTCCGCAAAGGTAGTGCTTTCCTTCCAAGATGCAGCGTCACCTTTTGTTGAGTGTCTGAGTTGTTGAGTGACGCATCAAATCTACATCAAATCAAATTTAGTCGTTCGTCTTCTTCTCCCTTGATGGAGAACTACCAAAAAACTAGACATACATACCAACATACCCTTCAGTTTGCTGTCACATCCTTTCCAAATGTTAAGTTATACCTTTCTCGTCTATTAATTTTAGATAACAAAAAACAAAAATAACATTGAAGCAAGTTGATTTCTATTACAAAATGTGTTGACTGGTCTATCGACAATTATTATGTTCTCGTTTCCATTTTCGAAGTTACAGATATTAGTGACAAAAATTCTAAGTAGGTCATGCCTTAATCAATGACTGTTGCTAAATTAATGACAATACCGTTTGGTTAACATGGCTGTTAAATAATCTAACGTTTAGTGACTAATGCTAGCACGAATTTTTATTTTGGTGCTTTGAAACCTTCAAATGTATGTTTTGGTTTGCTATTAGAGGTTATTTTGGAATACAAGGCGATTTCGAAACAACTTTTTGTTCCGATACTTTAATGCAAAAACGACTCATTAGTTGTAATCGCAAAAGTAAAAACGAAAAGAATTATGAGCCTAGCAATAATATGTATATATTATAAAGAATATACATGAATAAAGGAGTGAACATATAATAAATAATAAACTTAATCGTTAGCACATTTTTAATAGGAAAAAGATATGTGCAGATTAAAACCTAAATGATCCAGAGATTGAACCAGAAGCCAAATGTAAATAAAAAATAGTATTTAATGTTTTTTTATTAATGAAATATTTATGTACTCTCTCGATTACTGAAAGGTGCTTGACCAAATAAAAAAATATATCTGGTAGAAACACAACATGATCCATGACTAAAAATATTGCACTTGAAGAGGACACTTAAAATATTGATCTGTTTAGAAAATAAGTGATGTGAAACCAAAGAGAAGATGAAACATCACTAAGGTGTCAACAGAGCAACGGATATTAAACTTATAATATAAAAAATAGAACATACCTAATTACTTGGGATAGTGTAAAAATATGAAGAATCAAACAAGAAAAATAAAAAGGCAAATAGTAGTACACATAAAAACAACGGTCAAGAGTCAAAGTAAGCGCAAGAAATAAATGTTGACATCCTTTGTATAGGCTATTAATTATGTTCAAAATAAGAGAGCTAAAAATAACTACAACGTTAACGGGATTTTATTGTCTCATATGGTCAAAGGACATCTAAATTTGAAAAACCGTAGAGTGCTACCATTTAAATGGGTGCGTTTTTGAGAAAGGGGTGAATTAGTCCCTAGGCACATGGTGAATTAGAGTGAGTTTTATGCACTTTTGGTACAAACACGTCTACAGGAAAATTGTTCCAGGTTAAATTTACTATCGAAATATCAGATTTTAAAGTCAAAAGTATTTTTTTACAAAAATATATTCAAAAGAAAAACAAGAAAAAAACACGAAAGAGAGCAGATTTGTTTTTTGCTCCATAACTTTTTTCCAAAAGTTTAGTAGAAGTCTCTAGGATTTATCGTTTCTGAAATAGGGTTTTTCAAAGTTCGCCGCTCACAGCATTTTTGGGCCATTTTCCCCATTATTTCGCAAAAATTGTTCTGTAACTCTTTTCTACGCATTTCTTGGTATATACAATGGTACATTTAGTAGAAAAATATTTAATTACCTTTAAAATGGTCTATTGTATAGGGTTATACGACTATTTTTAAGCAAGTTATGCTTTTTCAAAGTTTTATACTTTTAATGATTTTTGATATTTTTGAGGATTATTTTTTAATTCCTCATTATGACTTTTTTTCTTGTACATTTAGGTATATACATTGTGGAATAAAAAAGCTTATTTTCTTTACTTTAAAGTGGTGTATTGCAAAAAATTCTGGGACCATTTCTAAACAAGATATCACAGTAGGGTATCCAAGGGTATCCGTTATTTGAGAAAAAATTTAATTTTTTATATTTTCTTTCAATTAGACGAATTTAATTGCATATTATAACATAATTTTTAATTCAAAATAACTTTTCTTAATAATAACACTTTTCGATATTGTGAAATATAAAGGTACTTTACTCTTGAGCAAAATTCATATTTTTTAACATGCCTCGTATTTTTGCCTGATGTGGTATTCCCACTGACCAGTGGTCATTCCTTATAAAGTATGTAGAATAAGTAGGATAGAAAATGTTAAGTAGATAGGTATAGGAAAATATATTGTAAAATAAATGAGCAAAATTGGTGAATCGGCGAATGAGCCTTGAAGGGCCCGTAGTCATACAATTCCAAAGAAAAAAAACATGCCTCGTACACTATTGATAAAATTTTATATCTGATGATTACATCTTAGGTTTTAGAGTTAGACTATGCAAAGCATTTTATAAAGAATATTTTTTTTCATAAAGTTAATAATAAAAAAGTTTTCCATATGGATCCAACTTAGTGGGACCTATTGCATGTGTATATGTCACAGTTTGAAAAAGCATAATATCTTGTTTAAAGACAGTCCTAGAATTTTTTACAATACACCATTTTAAAGTAAAGAAAATAAGATTTCTTTTTTATTCCACAATGTATATACCTAAATATACAATAAAAAAGTTATAATGACAAATTTATAGTCTAAGAGCTAGTGAACCCTTCGACTAACGGTCGTCCTGTAAGGCTAGAAATTTTTCTAGTGATAATTCATAGCACACCAAGGCTAAAAACCATGACCTGGCAGGCCTCAGCGGTGCACGTGTATCTATCAGGTGAATCGAAAAGTGCAAATTTAGGGGGTAAAATAAACTTTCTCCTGTAAGGTTTAAATTTAAGTATGTGTTTGAGTAGTCATTTAAAAGAAATGTGTACAATGACAGGCGATTCTGAAGAGCATAAGACCTTGCCAGGCGAGGGGAAAGATTAGGGGTTTTTCCTAAACTTATTTTTTTTCACCGAACATATTTTTTTTTTTTAAGTTTTTTGAATCATTCCAAACAGAAAAGGTCTTCAGTGATTTTTCTCTTAAGTTAATAGTTTTTATTATATAAGCGATTGAAAATTTTGAAAATTGCGAAATCGACCATTTTTAACCCTAAATCGGACATTTATCTAAAAATTTCAAAGTGGCCAAGGTAGGTAGATATTCTTTAAACATTGATTGATGAAATCCCAAAGAGTTTTTTTGCAATACAATATCGGAAACCCCTTTGTTTTTTAATTGCTAATTAAGCGGACGCGACACTGTAGTATAAGTGAGGACGTTTGAGTTGGCATAAATTCATTATCTCGAGAATGGACAAATTTCAAGAGCAATCCTCAGATAGGTCGATTTTTATTTTTAAATTAGGACTTTTTGGCATATATATAATAATAGTGACGTCATCCATCTGAGCGTGATGACGTAAACGATGATTTTTTTAAATGAGAGTAGGGGTTGTGTGATAGCTCATTTGAAAGGTTATTTAATTCTCTATTCACTAATATAAACATTAACATAATTATTTATACAGGGTGTGCAAAAATTTTTTTTTATTTAATAAACTTTGATTAAATTTGACAAATAGAAGAATTTTTTTTGTACACCCTGTATAAATAATTATGTTAATGTTTATACTACTGAATAGAGAATTAAATAACCTTTCAAATGAGCTATCACGCAACCCCTACTCTTATTTAAAAAAAAGCATCGATTACGTCATCACGCCCAGATGGATGACGTCACTAGTATTATATATATATATACCAAAAAGTCCTAATTCAAAAATAAAAATCGACCTGTCCGAGGATTTCTCTTGAAATTTGCCCATTCTCGAGATAATTAATTTATGCAAACTCAAACGTCCTCACTTATACTACAGTGTAGCGCCCGCTTGATTAGCAATTAAAAAAACAAAGGGGTTTTCGATATTTTATTGCAAAAAACTCTTCGGGATTTCATCAATCAATGTTTAAGGAATATCTACGTACCTTGCCAATATTGAAATTTTTAGATAAATGTCCGATTTAGGGTTAAAAATGGCCGATTTCGCAATTTTCAAAATTTTCAATCGCTTATATAGCAAAAACTATTAACTTAAGAGAAAAATCACTAAGGACCTTTTCTGTTTGGAATGATTCAGAAAACCTAAAAAAAAATTGTTCGATGCAAAAAGAATAATTTTAGGAAAAACTCCTAATCTTACCCCTCGCCTGGCAAGGTCTTATGCTCTTCAGAATCGCCTGTCATTGTACACATTTCTTCTAAATGACTTACTCAAACACATACTTAAATTTAAACCTTACAGGAGAAAGTTTATTTTACCCCCTAAATTTGCACTTTTCGATTCACCTGGTAGATACACGTGCACCGCTGAGGCCTGCCAGGTCATGGTTTTTAGCCTTGGTGTGCTATGAATTATCACTAGAAAAATTTATAGCCTTACAGGACGACCGTTAGTCGGAGGGTTCACTAGCTCTTAGACTATTAAAAATAATCGTAAAATATATCAAAAATCAATAAAAGTATAAAACTTTGGAAAACTATATCGTGCTAAAAAATAGTCACACAGCCTTCTACAGTAGACCATTTTAAAGGTAATTAACTTTTCTTCATAATAATGTAACATTGCATATACCTAAAGCTACGTAGAAAAAAGTTACAGAACAATGTTTGCGTAGTAACAAGGAAAATGGCCCAAAATCTCTGTGAGTGACGAATTTTGAAAAATCATATTTTGGAAACTATAAATCACAGATACTTCTACTAAACGTCACTTTAAAGAGGAAGGATGGAATAGGAAGGACTATAGTATATAGTATTTCAGAACCATATTAATAAACTAAGATGGAAACCTTGATCAAAAGAGAAGACTCCAGCTCAGCACAACACTTTCAGAACCATATTTTTGAAGAAAAAAATATTTATAAAATAAGAAAAGAAATATACATAAAAAACAAAAAATAACACAAGCAGTACGTAATAAATTGAAAAAAAAAAACAAATAATATTATTGGAGCCGTGAATAATATGCAAAGGAAAAATATGCAGCAATGTTGTTAAATTATATACTTTTGTAGACGAATTGCGAATACAAGAAATGTATAAAAGCAGAACAGCAAACCAAGAAATCAGAGGTATACGGAGAGAACACCAAAATACAGCGTCACATATAAAAGAACAATAGGTATATAGGATAAAGATTGATAAAGAGGATAATGTGAACCTGCCGTTTGGGCTCCATCAAGCCATGTTGTTTTTGGTCTTCCTCTTTTTTTAGCTCATGTGGTTGCCAGTCCAATATTAACTTGCGATTAATATGCGATGGTCTGTCATTCTCTAAACGTGGCTGTACCAAATAAACTGTTTTTCTGTTTTTGCTGATTTCTTCTATAATAATGACTGTTCTATCCATGGTTTGTCTTATTCTTTAATTTGTTACGTAGATCATTCTGGATACACCTATTGTAGTGAAACTAAAATCCATTTCCAAAACAAGGCAGTTTTGTTTTGTTTTCTCTACATCAGTTGTCAAGTTTCCATACCCATTTTATAACCTGATCTTCCCCATTTCTTCAGTGCCCCATTCAGATAGATTTTGCATAGTATTGTAGGCTGGCCTTAGTTCCTTATTTACTATCAAATTCCCGGAGAACTGGTTAGTTAACTTTTTAATTTTGATTGAAGATCGTTGTAGAATCGTTGTATTGCTTTTACATACTTGCTTCGTAACTTTTTACGTCCACAAATTTAATAAGTTGACAAATAATAGTTAAGTTGGTCTATCCCTCTAGCCGTTTTTTTGGTGGTTGTTGTATTCATCCTTCTTTCCAGATTTCAGGTGTATTATCTTCGTTTAAGTATCTATTAACAAGTTCTGTCAGCAAATTAACAAGTTTCGGTATTTTATTTTCCCAGAAGTTCAGCAGGGACTCCTTTTATTATTCATGGGTTTTATAAGTTTGGGAGTTAGGTCGCTTCGGTCCTAATGTTAATTTCTGATCCATGCATTTGGTATCTTCTGGGTGTCTGTTGGAGATATTCAGGTCTGGACTTTTGTAGGTCTTTTGCGTAGTCACTTTTAAATATATTGATATTGATGATTTGTAAGTTTGTTGTATTTACATACTCTCTCCTTTTTCGTATGAACCTCTGAAGAGCTGCTTCCATCTAGCCATAATCTTTGGTTTTTTTTCGTCTCACCATTCTTCTAAAAATTCTTTGTTTATTGCGATATTGGTTTTTATCGTCTACTTCTTGGATGATAAACTATGGGTGATACGTATATTGGTTCTGTTGCTCGAACTTATCACTCCTCAATATTCTCTTATTTGTTCGTCGGCAGATTCGCTCTTGTTTTTCTATGACTTCATATGCAGCTCCTTTTAGCTGCATATGAAGCATCGTAAAGACTGTTTATATTAAACTTTGTTTCTCTCCAAGTTGTTTTGTAGTTTTCGTATGAGATTTATTATTATTATGTTTATAGGAAATTTGAGCTTGAGATTTGAATGATGTGTCATGTGTCTTGTATTTTGACTTCAGATAACTACCTAACTATAATAATTTTAATTGTTTCATGTCCTGGTACCACGTATACTTATGTATACTTATATATTTATGTATACTTTTACAGGAATTACCTATTCCTGATTATTTTGTCTACTGTCAGGTTTTTGCGTTCAGGTCACACATTATTTTATTTTCTTCTGATTGCCTATTTTTAAGAGTACCTCTTTTACTTTTTGGCAGTACCGGCGCTAGGGTAGCATGCGCCCACCTGCAAAACTAGCACAGGCGCCCTTCAGTTTCTTTTAAATTAATATTTTGTATCCCACCAGCAGAAAAAAGCCCATTTTAGCGCCCCCCAAACAAGGGCGCCCGCCTGCAGTGCATCCCTTGCAGGCCCGTTATCGCCGGCCCTGCTTTTTGGTAGAATGTATCTTTTTGTTGTACTGATGTATCTTGTACTAATATAGTAATTTTGTGTCAGTAGATTAGATTTGCACTTACATTTATTAAATGGTTATCAGTGTGTTACTTTCTTTCTAATAGTTTTTGTTCAATATCCCTTGGTTGTTTTCTTGTCTTTTGGTACGCCGCTAAAAATGTGGATAAATTTTCCAGATAGTGTAATTCCCTTGCTTTTTTTCTTTATTTCTGTAATGACAGAAATCGACATTTTTTGTTATTTTAGTCTTCAGTAACGTCATCCGTTTTAAATCGCCAGCCCTGTACGTGTGTACGTTCCATCTTGTAAAATCTATTGTCCTGTTTCATTTCAACAACTTTTAAAAAAGCAAGAGTTTGTGAATACCGAGTGACCTAATGAACAAAAATAAGTAAAATGTGTGAAATTAAATTTTTTTAATCGCTATATTTCTACTTGTATATTTAATTTAGAAAATTTTAGAAATTAGAACCACATCTCTTCTGTTACATTTTTTTGGCAAAAAGTACCTGGTTTTGATTGCTTAATTATTATTAAATGCTTAATATGAAAAGACCTTATATCAAATAAATCCATTTTTATATCGGTACACAGTTTAGAGCAACGTAGATTCATTTACAAACTAAGAACAGTTTTTTCCATTTAAATCACACATTTGGTTTTGTAGGAGTTGGTATTTCATTCCTATGGTTTCATCGGTTATTTTAGTTAACAGTCACAAAATATTACAATTTAGAGTGTTTTAATAGCATGTTTCATTTATAATACACGAAAATTTAGTAGTTTCGCAAAATTAATGACATTTTAAAGAATAGAATAATGGAAACAAACTTTTATTCGAACTTATTAATGCATTTGAATTTTAATCCATAAGTTCATGTCGAATGAAATTCATCTACCGATAACAGTTCATCGTATACAATTATTCAGCTACCGGAAGTTCACCGACATCCGGTCATCAAAAAAAGATAATCCATCTATTATGCAACTTTAGTTTTCAATTTCAATGTCATAAAATGATGGAATACTTTTTACGAAAGATTTATATTTTTAAAATAAATGAAATATTTGGAAATACGTGGTTTTAATTTTTTTATGTGTTTGATGATTTTGATAATTGTGGAAATAAGTTAATTAACCTTTTGACTGATTGTAAGTGAATTGTTATCGGTGAGCCTTATTCAGGTGAATCATGGTCGGTAAATTTTGATAGAAACAACTTATATATAGAAGAAAATAAAAAAAATTGTTTTCATTTCTTATTTAAAATTAATAAACTTAATGATATTTTGAAATATACATCTATGGATTTTTCTACACATTTTAAATTAGTTTAGTTGGTAGGTGATAAAACTGTTTAATAAAACAAGGAGCACACTAGGCATACATTCCATATTATTATTGTACTTTTATGCTTGCTTACTTTTACCATACACATGTTACTTTTTATATTTTCTCGTATTCTTGTTAACTCGCTTTCCATTATGGTTGTGAATATTAGGGTCCATGTATTTTTGACAATACTGCGGCAAAGGGTAATATTATCATCATTCTCTCTGACTGTATCCATCTGTACGGGCCCTGCCTTTTTATTATATTTTGCCATAAATATCAATTTTTTTGTGGCATATATATTTGTCATGCAGCCAATTTTAATAATAAATCTTCTTCATAGACGTGTACTATCTCTGGGTCTCCCTCCAGGTTTTTTGGTCTTCCTCTCGTACTCCTTCATAATTTTATGGTTTGTTGTCACTTCACTCATCCACCTAAGTATTCTTATTTTCGCCACATACATTCATTAATCTTCTTTCTTTTTAACTTCTCCACATTATGACATAACAGTTTTATAGCTCTGCATTACAATCATCTCGATCTATTACCCCATTAATGTATAAGATCAAAACTAAAAAAGGATGCCAAATGGGAGAAAAACAACTTAAAATATTCTGCTATGCAGACGATGCAATAGTAATCTCTCAAAGTGAAGATGATTTACAACGTATGCTGCACCAGTTCAATATTACCGCCAGAAATTTTACCATGTTAATTTCCCCAAAAAAGACAAAATACGGTTATAACATCAAATCCAATAAGATGTAAATTGGAGCTGGAGGGTGGGATAATAGAACAAGTGATGGAGTTTAAATATCTAGGCATCACACTACGCATCTAGCTATGGAAGCCTCGAAACAGAAGTGGAAGATCAAGTGAATAGAGCAAACAGAGCCGCAGGTTGCCTGAATGGTACAATATGGAGAAATAAAAATATCGGAAAAGAAATGAAAGACAGAATTTACAAAACAGTCATCAGACCAATAATGGCATACGCGGCAGAAACACCACCTGACACAGAGAGGACAAAAAGATTGCTCGAAACAGCGGAGATGAAAACCCTTCGAAAAATCTATGGTAAGACTCTGTGGGACAGAGTTAGTACAGATATACGACGGAGATGCAAGGTGGACAACATTAATAACTGGATAAGAAACAGAATAGCAGAACGGAATGACCACATAAGCCGAATGACAACAAATAGAGTAGTCAGGACAGCGAGAGACGGTTCCCCAATAGAAATACGATCAGTGGGAAGACCACGAAAATGATGGAACGACAACTTAAGTACTGGAGGCACATTGAAAAAACAGTCAGTCATGTCTATATAAAAGGAAGAAGAAGATGTATAAGGCCGATCCTACATACTAAAAACCACTATTCTCCACAATAATTTCATTATCTCAAGTTATGGTCTTGTTGTAGTAATTCGATCTTTAAATGAATCTTCTAGATTCTCTGTTTTCGACTTTAAAAGTTTTAAACCTTTTTCTTCAAGCGTTTCTCTCCACTCTTCCAGTCTCTGCTATTTCCCTTTTAGTATTTCCTACTAACACCACGTCGTTAGCATACGTTAAGCATATTCGTGACGAATGTTGGCGATCATCATGACAATGTTTATTATACCTATATGTAGCAACGCGAAAAGCAGCACAGATGTTGTGTTGAACCAGGTTCTAAGGTTCTTTAATCAGGATATTCTTCTTCTTCATCCAAGACCTCGCTTTCCAAATATATTTTCCTAGTACGTTCTTTAAAGGTAAAATATGGCAAAACCTCTAAATTTTAAACAATCGCTTGGATTGACATGAAATTTGGCATACACATAGCTAACAAGTCAAAGAAAAAAAAGTGATAGTGTGCTTTTGCCCTAGGGGTGAGTTTCACCCCTTATGGGGGTGAAAAATATATGTTCGAAATAAGTCTGGAAATTGATAAAATGACTAATTCTAAGCAACTTTTGTTCTATAAATTTTTTCACAAAGTTACGACTTTTTGAGATATTTGCGAGTGAATATGTTAATTTTTTTTTACAAAATAACCACGTTTTCAGACTGTTTTTCGCAAATAACTCAAAAAGTAAGTACATATTTGGTCGAAAAAACAATTCTTATCAAAAATATAGCACGTAAAAAAGTGAAAACATGGTGTATATAACTAGTAGAAGCAGAGTTATAGCTAATGAAAAATAGGTTCATATTCGTCAAATTCCAAATCGAATATTTTAACGTGCCATAACCAAAAAACGAAGCACTTTTTTGGGGAAAACTCATTTTAACTTTTTTAAAGTGTTTAAAAAATGCTTATTTTTGTTTTTTTTTTTATTTTTTAGCATCAAAAGTAAACAAGTTACGCTCAAAATAAAGCTGGTCCCTTTTTTTGGTAAAAAATCGGGAAAATCGCCCCCTAATTAGCATTTCAAATAAACTTAATTATTACCAGTTCACAAGTTTTTTTACTCTCGTATGTATTGATCTGTAAGTTTCGTTGGTTCAAAGTCCTTATTTTTGACAGAGCTGTAATTAAAAGGGCTTGAACGAGTCACTTATCACGAGTGTATGCAATTTTGGAAACACCGAATCTTAACCAATTTTTGTCTTACAGAAAAACAAAAAAATACAAAATATTCAGAAAAGTAAAGCCGACTTTTTTTATTGTTTAAGATTTTTGGTATCCCTAACAATTTTTAAGTTATTTTGAAAAAAGCATTTTTTTTAAATTAACATTTTTAAAATTTTTTACTTTAAAACCAAATTTTTTCAAAAATTAGCACTTTGAATCGATGAAACTTACAGATCATATAAACACAACATAATTAAGTAAAGTAACTTGTGAAGCGGTAATGATTAATTTCATTTAAGTTACTAATTGGCGGGTGATCTTCCTGATTTTTTTTTGCCAAAACAAAAGGGACCAATTTTATTTTGAGCGTAAATTGCTTACATTTGATGCTAGAAATTTTTTTTATAAAAACAGAAATAAAGCTTTTACTTTAAAAAGTTGTAATATGTTTTCCCCAAGAATGCTTCATTATTTGGATATTTCACATTGAATTATTCTATTTGGAATTTTTTGAATATGAACCTATTTTTCATTAGCTATAACTCCGTTTTTGCTAGGTATAAAGACCTAATATATACACCGTTTTTTTCACTTTTTTATAGGCTATAGTTTTGCTAAGAATATTTTTTTCGACAAAATGCTTAGGTTTTGAGTTATTTGCGAAAAAAGTCTAAAAACGTGTTTTTTTTGTTGAAAAATGAACATATTCACTTGCAAATAACTCAAAAAGTATTGATTTGATAAAAAAACTCTATAGAACAAAAGTTGCTTAAAATTAGTCAGTTTATCCATTTCGGGACTTATCTTGGACATATATTTTTTCACCCTCGAGATGGGGTGAAACTCACCCCCAGGGCAAAAACACACATCGGCACCATTTCACTTTTTTCTTTGACATGTTAGCTATGCGTGTGCCAAATTTCATGTCAATCCAAGCGGTTCTTTAAAATGTACAGCAAAAACCGTGAAATAATGTACTATCCTACAGGATGGCTCGTAGGAGACATATCTGGATGTGAGGAACATTTACTCGGTAATTTGATAACGGTTGGCAATTGACAGAAACGACTAGCGAAATAGACTTAAGATAATTCGAATTCATACTACCATTAATGATGATGACTTTTCGTGTATATTAATGTATGTATATTTTGTATTTGTTTTTATCCGAATTATCCTAATTCTTCAGAAGTCAGTCGAAATTTTATGCAAATGAAATAAAAACAGTAAAATAATTTATTAGTTGAAAATTAGAAAATCCGTAGGTATATATTTAAAAGATATTTCATAGGTAGTATATTTTGCAGAAATTAATACTATAGACTTATAAAAAAAACTGAAAGACAATTTTTCGTTTTTCTTTAGATCCGTTTCAAGTTTAAAATGATAATTTAAAAATTAATAATTTGGAAACGGCCATGTTGCTTTAAACGATAGTCGAAGTAAACTTTATACTCCAGGGGAAAAGTTTTTCTCGGGACTTCGCATTGGTCAGGTATTTGACGAGTTTGTCTTTTAATATATGCCTATAGTAAGAAAATCTATTTTCTGCAAAAATTTCACACACTATAACAACTTAATTAGTTTGAAATTGACATCCAGATTTTGAGCACATTTTTCAGCACCGTAATAATGTATTAGTTTCTGCAAAGTATACCTACACTATTCATAGTAATCATATACATTACATGCCTTTTTGCACACACTTTCTCTCATTAGAAAAGTATTACTAGGTAAACACAGCCCAGCACCATCCAGCACTCGTAGCCGTAGCGGCGATTCACCAGGTAGACCACATTCGGCACAATCGTGGCGGCCGAAGAGCGAGTCCAACAAGTCCGAAGGCAACAGCCTCAACTCCAAATCCAACTCCCTTTCCAAATCGAGGAACAGCTCCCTCGTGACGACCAAGGACTCCTTGTCCGGAAAGCTGAGATCCAGTGAGTCGTTCCAGAAGTTGAACGGCAGCAACACGTTCGGAAGGAGCGTTCAGAAGAAAAACCTCGGCGGTACTGTCGTCAAGAAGGAAAATAGCGTGAGTGATAAGGTACGCACCAAAACTACGACCAGCATTATCTGGAGTTTCTTCAGACGTGATTAGGAGCTGAGGCTGCCATTTTTTTTAGTTACGCTCTCGGCCTTCATTGTTAGGGATAAGTGCAGTAAGTGACGCTTATTTTTTATTATTTGCTTCTCCGCTTTAGAGGCTTTTTGTTTTTGGTTTGGTTTGGTTTGAGTCCGTTTTATGGGTTCTTCCTGGTTGGAGCATTAGTAGTAGTTCATTTGGAATATAGTAAGTAGTTGTAGTTGGGATTATTTGTAAGGGAATTAAACGATCTCATATTGTGTGGAGTTCATTGGGTGATAATATTTACAAAGGCGTAAAAAGTGTGTAAAATATTTAATATTTATTTTTTTTACATCGCAGATACATATAATATTTACAATATTTTAAAATTCGCTGTTTTCACATCAGTTTACAGGCATATAAAGGGACGAATCCTCAGCAATTACATAATTGCTCATGTCATAAACATCTTTGTGTTCCTTTGTGTCTTCTTTCGAATAAAAAAAGTAAAACCTACCAAGATACAAGAAACAACATCAATTCTAAGATAAAAAGCAAAAAAGAGACAGGACACAATTCACCAAAAACATGGAAGGCAAGCATCCATCATCTATAAGGAGACAAAGAAAATTTTAGAAAATCCTTAAAGGTAGAAAAAAAATCTATTATGAAAATAACCTACACAAAATAAAAAGAGAACAATCATAATTATGGTGTTTTAAACTGATTTGCGATTAAATCATTCCTATTAAAAATAACAGATACAGATATAGACCAGTAAGGATCTGTGAAAAAACGTCTATTTTTGGATGTGAAAGGTGGCATTCGGATTTTTGCAGATAAAGTTAGGTGACACCTTCAGTAATAATAATTGACTTATGCTCCTTCTCAAATATGCCCGGAACATTAATAAAAAAATTAAAATATTTAAAAATTTCGAAAAACGTCGATTTTTTTCTGCTTTCTTTGCTTATAACTTTAAAACGATTCGTTTTGGAACAAAGTCGTAGAGAAATAAAATAAAGATAATTGAATTTTGTATGATATACGACTGGTCAAAAATGTCTTAACGTATTACCTTTTCTGCAATATATCAATAAATACAAAATAAGGGGGCAAAATACGCCTCTTGTTATTCAATGTTTTTAACCACTTTGGTGGCACTTAGAACCTTAGTAATTCGCTTAGGAAATTCTTTGTAACATACTTAAACCATGTACCAAATTTCATTAAAATGGACGTAATAGATTTTGCATAATAAATTTGCAATCTAAATGTTTTTAAAAAAGTTCAAATTTTTTAAAATCTTTCTGAACAAAAAGTAGACCATTTAGAAGTTGTCTAATTTTTTTACATATAAAGATGTGCTCTACCTATCTAATACAATTTACAGAATTAAAATCGGATTATTTAAGGGGCCTCAGCAATGTTTTAAACTTATAAACAATTTTTTTGGCTTATAAACAAATAGCTTTGTTTAATAATAAAAAAATTAATTTTTAGCAATGCAAATAATTAAAACCGGTATAATTTGACTTAAACTTTCAAATGCTGTCAGCAGAATTGCTATTTTATTTTTTAATCAAAAGTTATTCGCGTTCAAAAATTGCAAATTTTCGAATTTTTGAAAGTTCCACTGCGTTTATCTCGAAAACTATGCATCCTACGAAAAAACTTGTAAGAACATTTTTTGCTTAGAATTGCCCAAGAAATACAAAAAAATGTTTTATTTTGCGAAAAATCGATGTTATGTAATTCCTCAAGTTCTTTGTTTATAACAATCTTATCTACATCCGGATCAACTGTTACCCAAAAAAATCGTGTTCTACGGGTCAAAAAATACATAAATTGGAGTTTATAACTTTAAAACATTGCTGAGGCTGCTTAAACAATCCGATTTCAATTCTGTAAAGTGCATTAGATAGGTGGAGTGCTTCTTTATATGTAAAAAAATTGACAAATCTTTGTATGTTCGAGTTTTTGTTGTGCAAGATTTTAAAAAATTTTAATTTTTTAAAAAAAGTTTAGATTGCAAAATTATTATTCAAAATCTAGTAAGTCAATTTTAATGAAATTTGGTGCACGGTTTTAGCACATTACAAAAATTTTCTAAGCGAATTAGGAAGGCTCCAAGTGTAACCTAAGTGATGGAAAATCATTGAATAAGGACAGGCTTGTTTTGTCCCCTTATTTTATATTTATTGCTATTTTGCAGCAAAGGTGATAAATTAAGACATTTTTAACCAATCGCATCTGATAGAAAATTTAATTATCTTTGTTTTATTCCTATACGACTTTGTTCCAAAATGAATCGTTTTAAAGTTATAAGCAAAAAAGTAGAAAAAAAAAACGAAATTTTTTGAAATTTTTAAATATTTCATTTTTTTTTATTAATGTTCCGGGTATATTTGAGAAGGAGCATAAATCAATTATTATTAACAAAGTTATCACCTAACTTTATCCGCAAAAATCTGAATGCCACCTCTCACATCCACCTAAAAACAGATCCTTACTGGTCTAAAAATATAATTTCATAATTACAGTATGAGATATATAAAAACAGAAGAAAAATAAAGTGATGGTAATGATATCTAAGAAATCACAAAAGACGAAATCAGGGATAGCCTGTGTAAATTACCTGGTTGCACCAACAGATCTTAAGCTTAAGACGATAAAAAGGTGCAACGTAAGTGAGACTTAAGGTGGCCTTATTTATAAGCTGAGCTGGACTAAGCGGGAGCTTAAGATCTGTTGGTGCAACCAGGCATTAAAGAACTAAAAAGCTCCAAGATCAGATTTGATAACATACCACATGAACTCCTAAATTACGGTGGAGAAACGATAACTGAAAACATAGAGCTACTTCTTCAAGAAATTCTAAATAGCAAGCATGTAACAGACCAGTAGATGTCCATCATTACCATACCGATAAACAGAAAAGGAAATAGTAAAGATCGTACCAATTATCGTACAATCACCATCCTGAATACAACTATTAAACTATTAACAAGGATATTTGCTAACAAGATAAATAGATTAATGAAAACTACTTAATCAGTGAAGAGCAACAGACAATGCAACAATTCGTATCGAGACAAAATTGGTGAGAAAGGTTAGTAATATAACACACCTATTTACCTATATGTATGTGCTTTATAGATATGACTAAAACCTTTGACTATAAATAACAAAAAACAATCCAACGGACTGATAAGGGTAGTAACACTAACAACAACACAAAAATTAATTTCGATAATGGACTGTTATCGGTAGATATTAATTGCATGTATAAATGTAAATATTATGACTATTCAACTTAGTAATCAGAGATAATAAGATCGTAGAGGAAAGAAAGCAGACAGGACAAGGATACAAGCTGGGCAGATAAAAATCGTTTGTTCCGAACACGAAGCAATCCTGATAATATGATCTCAGATAACGAAGAGAACATACAGTGAATGGTATTTACAAACATACAAAACAATGACTAAGGATACAAACCATGCACAATATTAATTATTTATGAAATAATCCAACACGTCTCGATATGTCGAATATCTGGGAGTAAAAATGTCCTATCCATCTAGGGACGCCTTAAAGAGTTGAAGAAAACAAACAAATAAATCAGCTTATATACAGGGTGTCCAGAAACTCTACCGACAAACGAAGACAGGAGATTCTTCAGATAATTTTAAGACAATTTAACCCAATTCGTCTACTCCGAAAATGCTTCCTAAAGGAGCTAGAGCTATTTGAAGATGGTTTTTTTTAGGAAATTAGTTTTTCTAAATATCTCCAGAACGCTTTTATTTAGAAAAACGAAAATTGGTACGCATATTTATCTTCCAGAGAAAATCGATTCCATCCATTGCAAATTTCTAGTACCGCCCATAGGCGTCCGTTTTGGGTAGGACAACAGTTATATTATCGCTTAACTTTTTTGTTTTTAATTTTTAAGCATTTTTGAGTCTGGATTATTAAAATATAAGGTATTATAGTACTAAAAGGTACTCTTACTTTAAATCAATAGGATACACTGTTTTCTAGAAAAATCGATTTGAAAATTTTTCGTTTTTTGGTACGTCTACGTTTATTTATATTCCAGAGATGAATTGATTTTATTAATTGCGAATTTCTAGTACCGGTCATATGCGTCCGTTTTGGGTAGGTCATCGGTTATTTTATCGCATAACTTTTTTGTCTTTAATTTTTAAGAATTTTTGAAACTAGATTATTAAATTATGAGGTATTCTAGTACTTAAAGTTACTCTTGCTTTAAGCTGGTAAAATACATCGTTTCTTTTTGAACAATTTTAAATTTTTTTTTTTCAATTCAGGAAACGAAAAATTTTCAAATCGATTTTTCTAAAAAACGGTGTGTTCTACCGACTTTAAGCAAGAGTACCTTTTAGTACTAGAATACCTCACAATTTAATAATCCAGTATCAAAAATGCTTGAAACTTAAAGACAAAAAAATTATGCGATAAAATAAACGTTGCCCCACCCAAAACGGACGCCTATGACTGGTACTAGAAATTCACAATAGATGAAATCGATTTATCTCTGGAAGATAAATATGTGTACCAGTTTTCGTTTTTCGAACTGGATGCGTTCTGGAGGTATTTAAGAAATACTAATTACAAGACGCCATCTTCAAAGAGCTCTAGCTCCCTTAGGAAGCATTTTCGGACTAGATGAATTGGGTTAAATTGTCTTAAAATTATCTGAGGAATCTCCTGTCTTCGTTTGTCGGTAGAGTTTCTGGACACCCTGTATTACAGAAGATGCCATAAAACGATTAGAGGCATTTGAAATAATGTGGTGCTACCGACGTATGTTCAGGGTCTCAGATATGCATTATGCACCACACAAATAACATAACTATTCTCAAGAGGTTAAGAAAAAATGAAAGAAGGCATTAACACCGTAAAGAACAGACAAACAAAGACAGTAAATTGGCGTACTTCGGTCACTTATGCGTAATAGTTATTACCGACTTTTAGAGTTGATTCTACAAGGCAAGTTTGAGGCAAGAGAGGCCTTGGACGTAGACGTATATCCTGGCTGGCCAATCTTACGAAATGGACTGGTTTAACGTCAACTGATCTATTTCGAGCTGGTGTGAATAGAATAAGATGGGTCAATGTGATCGTTAACATCACTATACGGCACCTTTAGAAGAAGATATATCAGAACTTTTTAAAGGATATCATCTGAAAAAATAAGGATATGAGATTAGATGGGAAAGTACGTATATATTATAATCATGTGTAAGACCAATAATGGCATATGCAATAGAAACGAGAGCAGATGCAGAGAGAGAGACTTAAGAGGCAGAATACCAAATAACCAAATAAAAGATGTCTTAATAGTTGGGGAGGAAAGTATGCTAAATTTGCAGTTACTCGAGCGTTATGGGGACCTATCGCGTTGTGAAGATTAGGTCCTTAAACTAAAAAAAGTTCAGTTAAGTTTTCCATTTAAGTGGGGACTTTTCATTTTTTAATTTAATTTTCCATTTCCAACAATCGTTTTTTCCGATTATAGCGCCATCTATCCATAATTCGAAAAAATGTCTCGAATTAAAGTTACCTATTTTTACGTAAGGAACCCAAATCTGCAATAAAAATGGGGGCTCCTATATAATATTTTAAAGTAATTCCCACTCCACCTCCGTCTGCGATCTTGTTTGATGTCATTCGATAGATTTTCCAAAAATATTGAATACGTGTAGGTATTTTGCAATTTTTCGATCTGATGTTTATTTCGCGAAATATCGCGGGGTTCCTACGTAAAATTTTAAATCTACCCCCACCCCTCTCCGTTGGGGGTCGTGTTTAGTATCATTCGATAGATTTTGAAAAAATATTGAACACATGTTTTTTAGTTTTTCGATCTGACGTTTATTTCTCGAAATGTTCGCTTTTTTCTTGTGAAAATTTGCGACTCAACCCATTTTCTTACGCCCCGCTCAAACCGTCAGATTTTATACTGTTCTGAATATCATACATTATTTTAATCGGACGATTTCGAATTTTTCTAAGGATAAATTTTTTTCGGACTCACCTTAACGAACTCCCCCGTATTAATTTCCAATATATGGTAAGAGTATATTTACAGGGTACAAGGTTTCTCCCCATGTCATAATCTGACGCGCTCGAGTAACTGCAAAAATCCCCGTTTGGGCTCCCCTACCATAAAAGATTAGTTGAGTCATGGACCATCAAGATGGGCAGCATTAAAAACATTAAAGCTTTTGAGATGTGGTGTTACCGTAGAATGCTACGTGTATCTTGGGTGGACCACGTGACGAATGCCGAAATTTTACGTCGGATCGGAAAAGGATGTGAAGTTGTACTTACTGTTAAAAGAAGAAAGCTTGAATACTTTGGCCATGTTATGAGAGGTGACAAATACTCGCTGCTGAGACTGATCATTCAGGGTAAAATCAGGGGTAAGAGAAGTATCGGTAGGCGCAGAATATCTTGGTTAATAAATCTGAGGGAATGGTTCGGCTGCAGTTCCATCGACCTATTTAGGGCAGCCGCCAGTAAAATAAGAATAGCTGTGATGATTTCCAACCTCCGATAGGAGACGGACTTGAAGAAGAAGAAGAATCATAAAAGATGTGTATAAAATACAGAATATTCTATGATGGGGAAGATAGCGAAGATAGAAATGGAACGAGTATGTTACATGAATTGGTAGCGAGAGTCTAATTTTGTGTGCTATATTATTTAGTAATATATCCGTAGTTCTGGCATTGAGTCATCTATGTTTATAAATTTTTCTCTGTAGCATTAACTTCTTTGTTCATGTTATTAGATGATGGATTCTTTTGGTTTTCACGTAACTCTATCCGAACCTAGGACTTTGATATTTTTTAGTTGTGTTATTTGTTCAATTTCTTGATTACTGAGGTTTTGGGGATGATATTATGCTATGTAGGATGTTTATCTTCATTTTGTTCATTGTCAATGTTTCTTCAAACTTTTATTTCTATAGTCGGTTCGCTAAACTCAGACGCAACTGGCTAGATATTTTAGTCAATATTTTTTTTGTTTTTTGCCAATTTTGCAAAAATTGGCAAAATTACTAAATATTTAGTGGTTATTAACTATTTAAAAATTATTTTTTGCCAATTTTGCTAAAATTGGCAAAATTACCGACTAAAATATCTAGAAAGTTGCGTCTGAGTTTAGCGAACAGACTATATCTGGATTGTCTCCCTGTTTATATCTTGAAGTTTAAATACTAATATTTTGTTTCGGAGACGCTTTAATTCTTGTAATGTTATCATACAGCGTTAAAAGAATTTCTAAAGTTTGAAATATTTTGAGTTGATCAGTTGATCTATTGATATTACTATGGAAGTGTTTCTTTGTGGCATCTCAGCTTGGTATTGGTACCTCTTTGGAAATAAAAGCCAAATTACAAAATCTTTTAATATGCGATCTAGCGTCTTACGACCTTTCGATAGAAATAATGAATAAGGGCCATCGGGATCTGAGATCTCCTGTCTATGTGACCTACCCAATAGGGAACTTGCACATTTTTTTATTACATAATAATGTTCAGTTTTGTTTAAAAATGAGATTTCCAAAATTTCACGCTTTAAAAACTCGTACAATCCGACAAGCCAGAGGTGGCGCGTGACCTTGAGCGAAAATACACAGCGATAAATGCAGAATACGAGAAGGTCAGCCGCCAGCTCTAGTTTGTCTCATTGTAATAACTTAGAAATACAAATTTAAAGTCTTCTGCGGTATAAAATAGTTCAAACGACCCGTGACGTCACATAGTTTTATTATATAGTTATGATTATGGTTATATTTAGGTATATTCTTCTTCTCCTTCTTTAGTTTATTGGTCTCCACCTACTTGGATGTTTGGCCAGCTCATCGTCGCGGAATAAGGAAAAAATATTTATATTCTAATGACATTTATCGTATGTCATTGTAATACCAGTTTGTTCAGATTGGAGTTTGATACAGTTTTGACGGAAAGGAAACAAGGTTTACTATGGAAAATAAAACCATTTTGTAAAAGTATAAGTTTTCTATGAATAGTTCAAACGATCAAAAACACTTGTGACTTCACATAACTGTATTTTCTACTGACGCATGACGTTTAAAATGTCTAATTTAAAATTATATACAATTTTGTTTACTTTGTTGGTGCAGAATGTAAACATATAACCGGATGACGTCACGACGCGTTTTGGGCTGGCTGCTATAATTTGAATTTTTAATCGTCTTTAGGGGCCAAACGAAAGACAAAAAAAACTTTTTTATCTTTGATATATGTTTTAAATTATGTTCTGTTGTGATTTATAACATTTTTTTCGAATTTAAAATTTTATGCAAGTTCCCTATTGTAAACATCAAAACATATTTTTTTACAACTCGTGTTTATTCTCAACAAGATATTTGTGAATAATCGATTTGTGTAAAAAATGGCTCGTGTGACTATCCAATTGTTCATTCATTGGTTTTGTTTGTGTGCCAGATTAAGAATAATTTTCCTGTTTTTTTTTTAAGACTGTCCAATATACATATTTTTAAGTTGTAAATATTATGCAGTAAATGCGCTTGCTTAAGTTTCAATAATAATATAGGTCTGGATCCCGCGTATGAAAAAAAAGTTGATAAATAGCAAGCTGAAAATTTGTTAATAGCTTAAGAGTGTCTAGTCGAACAAACTTTGATATATGGGAATACTGGAACAGGGGAAGTTTTAATTGTGGAACAGGTTAAAAATTTGGAACGGTCAGACCACGAAAACGGCACATGTATTTTGTCCGACAGAACAGACTTAAACTCTTCGAACAGAGATTAAACTCTCATGCAAAAATCAGACTGCTATTTATCACCAAATGGGCGTTTTAATGAGTGGAACATGTAGAATATGTCAAATGACAGGAATTATGACAGGTGATAAATAGCAGTCTGATTTTTGCATGAGAGTTTAATCTCTGTTCGGAGAGTTTAAGTCTGTTCTGTCGGACAAAATAAATATGCCGTTTTCGTGGTGTGACCGTTCCAAATTTTTAACCTGTTCCACAATTAAAACTGCCCCTGTTCCAGTGTTCCCATATATCAAAGCTTATCCGACTAGACACCCTTAAGCTATTAACAAATTTTCAGCTTGCTATTAATCAACTTTTTTTTCATACGCGGGATCCAGACCTATAATGGCAGACCTGCATATACACTAATTTTCTTTGTTTAAAATTTATTGCAACAAAACTGTATTTGCACTTTTCATTATTTTTTTTATCATGATGATTCTTTTGGAGTGAATTTAAAGGAAAAAAATAAGACTAAGTTTTCAATCTAATGGCATATAAAACAACATAATAGGTCTGTTCCAACCAACAGTCAAACTATCCCCTCTACTCGTATTGGTCGACTATTCGCTGATAGTTTCTGACTGGTTTGACCGCTAGTTGGAACAAGCCTATTAGGCTGTTACTCTACATCCCACCAGACTGAAAACAATGGGAACCTTCTCTGGTTATACCTCCGAGGCTTCTGCAATTTGTAAGCCATAACGGCATAACGGAATTTTACAATTTATAATTCACGTCCCATCTACTCAGCGCGGTAAAGTTACAACGAGAATGGTTCCCTTCGTACTCCAATCAGAGTAAACATGTAAATCAAAAATGAATAACCATTTTCAATTTCGTTGCAAAACGAAAATACAGCCGCACCATATTCTAGTCTAATCAGAGACTGCAGCAAGCACCTCTACCGGTTTCGAAACTTATTAGTCTCTCATCAGGAGGCACATATGCTGCTCTCTCTGATCCAACCAAAACAAACCCCGGCGTGCAGTCAGGGATTGCAACGAACGAAATGGCATAGATGCCCTAGAGGCAACTGCTATCAAAAGGCGTAAGTTTTCAATCTAATGGCATATAAAACAACATAATGTTACTCTACATCCCAACAGACTGAAAACAATGGGAACCTTCTCTGGTTACACCTCCGAGTCTTCTACAATTTGCAAGCCATAACGGATGCTGAGACTAAGGAAGATGAGGGAATTTTACAATTTATAATTTACGTCGCATCTGCTCAGCGCGGCAAAGTTCCAACGAGATTGAAAACTTAGTCTTTTGATAGCAGTTGCCGCTAGGGCATCTATGCCATTTCGTTCGTTGCAATCCGTGACTGCTCGCCGGGGTTTGTTTTGGTTAGATCAGAGAGAGCAGCATATGTGCCTCCTGATGAGAGACTAATAAGTTTCGAAACCGGTAGAGGTGCTTGCTGCAGTCTCTGATTAGACTAGAATATGGTGCGGCTGTATTTTCGTTTTGCAACGAAATTGAAAATGGTTATTCATTTTTGATTTACATGTTTACTCAGATTGGAGTACGAAGGGAACCATTCTCGTTGGAACTTTACAGCGCTGAGCAGATGGGACGTGAATTATAAATTGTAAAATTCCCTCATCTTCCTTAGTCTCAGCATCCGTTATGGCTTGCAAATTGTAGAAGCCTCGGAGGTGTAACCAGACAAGGTTCCCATTGTTTTCAGTCTGGTGGGATGTAGAGTAACAGTATGTTGTTTTATATGCCATTAGATTGATTATTTCATTCATAGGAGATTCTGACCAATAGAAAGCTACAGAAATCTAAATTAAATTGATAATTTTTGATAATTTCCCGTCGTCAAGTATATTACGTCAGATGCCCTTCGTTGCTACGAAAAAATACATTCAGTGACATTAATGATTAATGACAATTATTAATGTTTTAAAAATTATAAAAGTGATGACTTTCAACCGCAAAATATTTATAACAACTGTGTGTTTAATTGTACTAATTTGTACTTACATAAATAAATTACAATAAAATTTTGGTTTTGAATAGTTTTATTCATGAAATAATCGCAACAAATTGCACTCGATCTCTAAAATTAATATAGAATTTTAGAGCTCTTGTGCAATTACTACTGAAAACTTAGTCTTTTGATAGCAGTTGCCGCTAGGGCATCTATGCCATTTCGTGACTGCACGCCGGGGTTTGTTTTGGTTGGATCAGAGAGAGAAGCATATGTGCCTCCTGATGAGAGACTAATAAGTTTCGAAACCGGTAGAGGGGCTTGCTGCACTCTCTGATTGGACTAGAATATGGTGCAGCTGTATTTTCGTTTTGCAACGAAATTGAAAATGGTTATTCATTTTTGAAAAAAAAATAGTTCATTGTTAAATTACAATTTTTGGTTATATTGGCAATAGAGAAAACAAAAATCATCGTTTTTCATTTTAAAAAATTCATGTAATACTTAAATATTTTTTTAATAAAAAAAATATTACATATTTTTTTATAAAAATAATATTAATAGTTTTTACAGAAAATTATAAAATATTAAAGGATGAATATTTTGATCGTACAACCGGTTTCACGTAAACTCATCACCAATTACCATAAATATCATCGCCGCATTAAAACCAGGATTTTAAAATAAACCTGGAGAAAATTGCAAACTGGTCACTTGCGTATTTGCACTCTTAGCACTTGCAGACAAATACAATAAAATGAACTTGGACCATTTCTAAAATCCAGTAAACACCATTTGATCATTTTAATGCATTTAATAATGGTAATAAGTGAATGGTGATAAAAAATAAATTGCTATTTACCTTAAAGGACACCGCAGACATCTTATGAACAATATAATGTCACTCAAATGAAATAAAATTTACATGAATAGATTGGTCTCGAAATTTCATTAATTTCATGCCATTGCGCCAACTCTGAATTTTGCTTAATTATGGCGTTAATTGTAATTAAAGTTTATCGGAATCGCATTTTTAAAGTTCATAAAACTGTTATCCTTAAATGATATTAGTCTAGCGCCTATTGAAAACAGCCTACCCACCATTAGCTTAAGCCGATTAGAGGCAGTACAACTGACCTAACTTTATTATCAATAATAATAGGATAAGATAAGAGTAAGCCCTAATCCCTCAGAAAGCGAATTACAAAATCTTTTTTCTCTCTTTGACACACGTACATTCCCATTTGATTTTGGATTTATTTTTATCAATTTACGCTCTTATTATTTAAAATACAGAGTTGGCTCAATGATATGAAATTAGTGTCATTTCAAGACCAATCTATTCATGTAAATTTTATTTCATTTGAGTGACATTATATTCCATAAGATGTGTCTCGGTCTTGGTAAAAATTCCCTCAAATGATGCCTGGAACTGTAGATATTTGCGCATGTAGAAAATTATCTTTATCTTCTTTACGTAGGTATATAAAATAAATAATGTTTAAAGTAAAAATAATATTCTTTTTACGCCTTGTATAAAATACGTAGACACTAACATTAAACCATAGAATTAACATTGTTTTATCACTGTACTAGTGATATTTTTGTGTCAGGCTAAGGCCACACGGGCGATAATTTACGGCGCCGTAAGAGCAGTAAACCTGACGAGGCATTGGTTGACTAACTCCTATTTCATCTACAATTGGTGGTGGAGGAGTTAGTCAACCAATGGGTTTACTGCTCATACGGCGCCGTAAATTATCGTCCGTGTGGCCTTTCGCTAAGGCTACGGCTCCAGGGGCGACAAATTTACGCTAGCAGTAGCCGTAAAACGAACTTAAGGTTCCGAGGAATGGAATAGGAATAGCCGAACTGAACCGACTAAAGGACTTGTGCGTAGTCGGTTCAGTTCGGCTATTCCTATTCCGTTCTGCGGAACCTTAAGTTCGTTTTACGGCTACTGCTAGCGTAAATTTGTCGCCCGTGGAGCCGTAGCCTAAAACGTCATTATTTATTTGTGTACCAATTTTGATGTATTTTTAACGCATTTGTCGTCTTAATCCGGGTTTTAAAAGAAATAATCATTCAAACGTTTCAACCATTCAAAGAGCAAAATGTCAACCTCAGCTAAGTGGTAATCGATATGGTAAGTTGATTTTTTCGGAAGTTTCTCGTCCACTATTAGGCTTTGGCCACACGGCCGATTTTTTTCGGCGCGATAATTTACGGCGCCCATTGGTGGAGGTGGTAGTCAAACCAATGGGCGCCGTAAATTATCGCACCGTAAAAAATCGCCCGTATGGCCAAAGCGTTAGTATTTATTTTTGTTGCATATATTTTGACTTTAACTGGAAGTGGTTATAAAAGCTTGCGTTTTTATACTATTGTATAAGCTTGTTCAATAATTGAAACATATCTTTGGTCAGGTTATCCTTGGAAACAATTTGTAATCACTCAACTGACGTTCTGAAATGTTAGTTATGTGTGTACACGTCACACTGATCAGTTCCTATCGTTTGTATTTGACTACTATTTTAAGTGTAGTGACTTCAAAATGGCGTTTGTTGTTAACAATTCGTCCAATAAATCAACATGTGGCCATACCAGTTTTAACCTTCTGTGGGCAAGGTCATGTTAATATGTTTTTCAACCATGAAGGACCATTGCTCATAGAGTTTTCGGAACCTAGAGTGCATATTAATGAAAATCTTTATAGGGAAACTTAAAACAAGGTTTATCAAGAAATATGACCAAAAAGGTCCAGAAAAGCTTGTCATTCTTCTGCACGACAATGCTTTGCTTTATGTCGTGGAAGATGTGAAAAAATCGACAACGAAAGAAATAGAGAATATTAGAGTATCCACGCTTTAGTTCCGATTTAGCGCTCTACGATTTTCACATCTTTGGGCCACTGAAAATGGCGTTAAAAGGTAATCGTTTTCAAATGGACGAAGAAATACAAAATGCCGTTAAAGAATTCTTTAATTCAACATTCAATAAGGTTATGTGTTTTAAATATGTACATAATCTTATTGAATCCATTACCTTTAAGAGTAAACAGTAGCGATCAACAGGTAGCAATAAAATATAACTTCGGGAGATAGTATCATAAACTTTGGCAACATTGGTAATCTTTGACATTATGTAAGATTAATATTATTGACAATTTAACTCATGGGCGCGCTAAATGGAAGTAACCGAAAACAATTTTGTTATTAGTAAATAAATATTTATAAAAATAAACCCAAATGGGTGAAAATTTTATGTTAACATAGGTATTTGTACGAAAAAATAATAATTAATAATTTCCTTGTGAAGCGAAACGAGAGCAGTCTTATTTTATTTAGTTCATAGAGCGCCAAAGGCACTCTAGAACACCCTTTAACCCTTCTTAGGGTCCCATCAGAGGTGCATATTTCATTCTCTTTGAACTACTAAAATTCGGGCTACCGTTATCGGTTCACAACGAAATGATGGCATGAATGCCGTGGCGGTATCTGCTAAAGACGAACGAAAGTTTTACTTCTAATATTAACAATATCAAAAATAAAATAAAACTTAGAACTAGTCTTCTGGTTAAACCAATCGTGGCTTGTGGCTTCTAAAATTTGCAAGCCAACGAATTGCCGGAGCTAAGAAGGCCGAGGGAAATCTACCAGGTTAAGTCGTACTTCATGGAATGATTATTTATTATTTTGATTAGTTCTACTCCTAATCTGAGTATTCGGAACTAAGCTTTGTTGGAATTTTACCGTGCTGGACAGGCGGGAAGTGAGATGCAGCCTGATAGATCTTCCTCGGCATTGTTAGCTCCTGCACTTTTTATAAAAATACACTTTCTTCAATTTTTTTATCCGATGCCTAGATTTTGTGTCATTTTGGAACTACTAATGAAATAAAAAATTTTAGTAGTTCCAAAATTACACAAAATCTAGGCATCGGATAAAAAAGTTTATTTCAAGAAATTGTATTTTTTTGTTCTTCTTAATGGCGGTACAGGCTCGTTTTTTTAATATTGTATTTAATTACAGAGTAATTTCCACATATTAATATATTTTTCAAATTGGGCCCTGTACCGCCATTCTTTATTTTATTTCGAATACGTGTGCCAAATATCTCGAAAAAATATTCAAAATTACAGCCGCAATCTTGGAATGCGTTTTTGCTACCTGTTGATCGCTACTGTATCACCTTTAGCAAAAATAAATTTTTTCGGGTTCAAAAATTGCAATTTTTCGATTTTAAGTTCAACCGCGTTTATCTCGAAAACTATGCATCCTACGAAAAAACTTGTCAGAACAGTTTTTGCTTAGAATGACCCAAAAAATACAAAAAAAATGTTTTGTTTTGCGAGAAATCGCTGTTATGTAATTCCTCAAGTTCTTTGTTTATAACAATCTTATCGACATCCGGATCAACTGTTACCCAACAAATTCGTGTTCTACGGATCAAGATACATAAAAAATCTTGGGCAAGACCATCTGAATAAAGGGGGCCGTTGCACTCCCTTGGCGACAGGACTATGAATATCTACCTAAAAAAAATTGGCATTTGTACTGTAGTCAGGATTTCTGTACCTAAACATAGATTTATTACGAATTTCATTTTCATGGGAAACAACTTTTTACACTTTTTTTATGTATGACAACAGTAGATTACTTCTCATAGGTACTTACATTGTTAAAATTTGTGGTGGCTCCAATTTCGATGTTTTCATTTTGGCACGGCTTTTAATGGACTTTTTCTTGGAATTCTTCGCTTTATTTGTCGTTTGATTAACTTTTCCCATTTCGTTAAACTATTGATAATATGTTAAAAATAAAATATCCTCCTAAATCTTTATACTCGCATTAGAATTCGAAATGTGTTTACGTAAAATATACTTACCTACCTACATAGAACTGAACTAAAACACAATTAACAACAATCTATTATTTCAAACAGGCCAACAACTTATACAACAACAACAAAAATATAATAAATAACTATCAATAAACACTATTTTCCTATGAAACAACTATAACGAATTCTTAAATTAACACACTACTGCACTGGACTGATATCAATAAAGATGACAGAACAAATTAGAGAAAATCTGACGCAGGTTTGTCAAAATGACACTGATAATTTCTCTATGTTGCCTAATTATTTATTTAGTTATAATATGTTCGATTTCTTGTTAGAAATAAAAAATTTTAGTAGTTCCAAGATTACACAAAATCTAGGCATGCGATAAAAAAGTTTATTTAAAGAAAGTTTATTATTTTTTTCTTCTTAATGGCGGTAAAGGCTCCTTTTTTCAATATTTTATTTAGTTATAGAGTAATTTCCACGTACTAACATATTTCTAAAATTGGGCTCTGTACCGCCATTCTTTATTATATTACGAATATGTGTGCCAAATATCTCGACAAAATATTCAAAATTAGAGCCGCAATATTGGAACGCGTTTGCTGCTACCTGTTGCTCGCTACTGTAGCCTCTTAAACGCAATAAATTGAAAACTACTTATAGTCCAGAGAAATAAGGTTTTTGTCGGGACACTTAAACAGCCAGGTTGCAAATGGATTTTTTGGGTACTATATACCTAATACATTATAAATACAAAAATGCCCGTCACAATATGGACGAGAATTTTAGTTATTAACAAATAAGTGTCAAAAATTGCAGTTTTTTCGTTTAAATCGCTACAGGTAAAAATAGGGTAATTAAATATCTTATTTATAATATTCTTCTTTTTGTAGATGAGCCAAGGTTTAAAATGGCACTTTTTGAATTTTGGTCCGATCCTTTTTTGTTTCGGAAAGTGCAAAATAAGACTAAAATTTCAAAAATAAAAAATGTGCTATAACTTTTGCGAAAATGGCCTTAAGACTTTCATATTGCACGAAAAGTTGAGTCAAACATTCCATATAATTTCCAAATTTTATTCAATTTGTTTATCGCAAAGAGCTTTTTTTCGCAATGTTATTGTTCAGAAAATAATAATGACATAGCAATTCTGTGGAAACCACATGCAAGAATAATCGTTATATTTTTAAAGTATTAAAAAAATCATTAAAAAGTCGTTTTTATCACTCCGAAAAAAGTTTAGTAAAATAGAGTCATTTTTGGCTTTTAAACAATTTGAATAACTTTGTTAATATTGACTAGAGAGTAAATCCGCTGACAATGAGAACATTGATAGAGAAGGCAAATGAATACCAACTACCCGTATTTCTTGCCTTCGTAGACTATGAAAAGGCCTTTGATAGTATCGAGATGTGGGCCATAGAACAAGCTATTAATAATTGTAGAATAGATTCGAGATATAGACAACTAATACATAATATATATGAAAATGCAACTATGATAGTACAACTAGACGAAAATACAAATCCCATCCCTATTAAGAGAGGCGTGAGACAAGGAGACGTAATATCGCCAAAGCTTTTCAACCTAGCACTAGAAGACGTCTTCAAAACGACAAATTGGTCAACCTATGGCATTAACGTTAATGGCAAGAAGCTAAATCACCTCAGATTCGCTGACTACATTGTGATTATAGCGAGCTCATTCGAGGAACTGCAAATTATGATAGAGGAACTCGCAGGCAGCTCCCAATACGTCGGTCTAAAAATGAACATGAAGAAAACAAAAATAATGACAAACACAGATGACCCCAGACGCATAACTATAAATGGCAGTGAGATAGAAAAAGTCCAGGAATATATCTACCTAGGCCAAATCCTGAAACTAGCAGAAGAATGAAGGAGAGCAAGACTAGCATGGGCAGGATTTGGAAAACTTGGTTGGATACTTAAGAACCGCAAAATACCTCAATATTTGAGGACCAAAGTGTTCAACCAGTGCATCCTTCCTATCATGACATATGGGTGTCAAACCTGGACCCTAACCAAGGCAAATATGAATAAACTAGCTACAACAGAAAGAGCTATGGAAAGAGCAATGTTAGGTATACGACTGTCAGATAAAAAGAGGAGCGACTGGGTAAGATCAAAAACAAAAGTCGAGGACATAACAACAAAAGTTGCCAAACTTAAATGGAGCTTTGCAGGCCACACTGTTAGACAAAAAGACCAACGTTGGAATGCCACGATACAACATTGGAGACCTTACCAAAGTAAACGACCGAGAGGAAGACCACAGATGAGATGGGTTGATGATATTAAAAGAGTCGCCGGAACGAATTGGAAATATGTTGCTCAGGATAGAGACCGATGGAAGGAGTTGGGAGAGGCCTATGTCCAAGCGTGGACGATAGAAGGCTAAGAAGAAGAAGAAGAAGAGAGTAAATCTACTTTAGGATTTCAAAAGCTGGTATTTTTATACGAATTTTCAGAAAAAACTTTTTGCCTAGGTTAATTAGGTTCAAAGTTAGCCACTTTTATTATTTAATTCGCAGTTACTTCTATGTATGTATGTATATACATCAAATTCTCCTGTAGCAGTGTTAGTTACCATACTACTCCGAAACGGCTTGGCCGATTTTTATAAAATTTTACACGTTTATCCTGTAGGACGTTGAAGAGGTTTTAATCTATTTTTTAGCCAAAAATGACTCTATTTTACTAAACTTTTTTCAGAGTGGTAAAAACGACTTTTTAATGATTTTTTTCAATACTTTAAAAATATGTATAACTATTATTCTTGCATGTGGTTTCCACAGAATTGCTATGTCATTATTATTTTCTGAACAATAACATTGCGAAAAAAAGCTCTTTGGGATAAACAAATTGAATAAAATTTAAACTAATTGACGCATCGTCTTAAAATTTTTTGTGCATTGTATGGACTGTTTGACTCAACTTTTCATGCAATATGAAAGTCCTAAATTCATTTTCGCAAAAGTTATAGCAAATTTTTTATTTTCGAAATTTTAGTTTTATTTTGCAATATCCGAAGCAACAAATAATCGGAATAAAATTCAAAAAACGCTATGAACCTTGGCTCATCTACTAAAAGAAAAATATTATAAATAAGACATTTAATTACCCTATTTTTACCTGTAGCGATTTAAACGAAAAAACTCTCATTTTTGACCCTTATTTGTTAATAACTAAATTTCTCGTCCAAACTGACGGGCATTTTTGTATTTATAGTTTATTAGGTATATAGTACCCAAAAAAACCCATTTGCAACCTGGCTGCTCAAGTGTCCCGAACATGGTATATTTTTAATCAAGTATATTCAAATGGGAAATAAGCCACAATTTTACCTAAAATTGATTTTATTAACGTTTCGACACCCAAGTCGGGTGTCGTTGTCAAAATACAAAATAATACTAAATAAACAAAAATGTTGTTGCTTAGTAAAAAATTCTTCTAATAATTTATTTAATCTGACTCATTTATATCGGCAATTCAGACACGTATTATACATTTTAAAGTAGACGACTTTAAAATGATATTGCCAATATTGATGAGTTGCGTTCCTGGGACGACTTTACTAAAAGATAGTTCATTCGATTACATGAAATCAATTCCAACTCAAGAATATCCGCCACAAAAAATCATAGCATGTGATCTGTCTTTAAAAAGACAACCAAATGCAACGGTGGCACTGAAATTCTCGTGTTAGAGATTCCATAGTAAATGGTATATTTTTGCCTTATTTTCCTGGTTTATTACTCTATCGCATTGAGACACGGATGATATTTACGTAAAATGTAACGAAGAATCAAAAAACATGCTGAAATGATTATTACGACAGTAGCGTAGATTGTGACGGTAAAAGGGGGGAATAGGAAGTATATAGTCTTAAAGCATACCTCTGGTAACAGCGGAAAACTATCTTTTAACTCTAGTTACAGTATCCTAACATGTGTAAACTGTTTATCAAGTTTGAACAAAAAATATTGGAAGGTGTTCAAACAATGTGCTAAAATCATTTTAGAATATTTGTAATAAAACACTCTGTATCTCGGTAAGGAGGAATACTTTATTTAAGTGTTTTGGGTCAAATCTTCGTGTTTTGTGCTAAGACTTCTCCAGTTACTACAGTCCCTGGTCATATTATTATGACCACCTATGAATTTTTACAAAAATCAACTATTCCACTAGTTTTGTTTAAAATATTATTTTTAAATTTAGTTTTGTTATGCAATATTAATGTGAAGCATTAACTATAATATATTTAATAATAAACAACAATAAAATATTTGAAAATATTAAATATTTATATTTTTTTAATATTTTGTTGAACTTCTTTGCTGACCTTAATCAGATGGAAAATATTTGGGAGCTTTTAAAACAGGAAATTTCCGATGAAAAGGTCACTAGCGAATTTGTTTTGATTAAAGAATTAATATTTCATTGAAACCACAAATTACAAATTAAATCAAAAAAAAAATTAACTGCATTCAAAGTATGCCAAGACGGGTACCAGCGGTAATCAGAGTTAGAGGGGGCTCAGCAAAATATTTAAAAAATGCAAGTATGTGATATTTTCAAATGGTTTATTGCTGTTTCTGTTTATTATTAAATGTATCATATGTGATAATAAACACCAATAAAACATTTAAAAATATCACATATTTTTATTTTTTCAATATTTTGTTGAGCCCCCTTTAACTTTGATTAGCGCTTGTATCCGTCTTGACATACTCTGAGTACAGCTAATTTTTTTTTGTTTTATTTTGTCATTGTGGTTTCAATGATATATTAGTTCTTTAATCAAAACAATTTCGTTAGTGACCTTTTCATCGGAAAATACTCGTTTTAAAAGCTCCCAAATATTTTCCATCTGATTAAGGTCAGAAGTTCAACAAAATATTAAAAAGTATATAAATATGTAATATTTTCAAATGTTTTATTGGTGTTTATTATTAAATATAATATAGTTGATGTATAACATTAACATTACATCACATAATTTAATTTAAAAATCATATTTTATACAAAACGTACCTAGTGGAATAGTTGATTTTTGTAAAAATTCATAGGTGGTCATAATAATATGGCCAGTGACTGTATATGGACAATAATTCTTAATGAAATATCCTGTACACATTCATTTGACGTGATATTTCTGATACAAACATTACTTTATAAGTCTTTATTGAATTTGTTTCGAACTCTTCCTTATATCTTGGAGTCAATTTATATCTTTCAATATACAATGAAATTAAGTACCTAAGTACAGTTAAATCAAAATCTTGCTCAAGCTACTAATATTGATGTATGTACCTATTTCCTGTAGGAAATATGGTAGAACACTTTTGTTTTGAGCTGTATATATCTGAATAATTAGAATTCCCACGGTTACATCCGGTAGGTAATTTGTACATCCGATTCAATCAGAACAGAATGTACGTATTTATTGTTACTCGGACTAGGTTATTACAGTATTGTAATTCTCGGTACAGTTTTAATGACAAAATATTGTTAGAGGGATATTTTTTTAATAGAAAATCGATGAAGCTTTGTTCTGAAAAATTATTCTTTATATTTAAAACATTTTGCCTCTTCATCAGATCAAGGAAACTTTAGCGCAAAGTATTGTGTATCAATGTTTTTTAAGATTTAGCTCCAGTAGCTCATACTTCTACCATCTGAGTTATTTTAATACAACAGTCATCTGCGATTTGATGATAGAAATGTATTTTATAGGCCTGGATCCCGCGTACCAAAAAACAGTTAATTAATGGCAAGCTGAAAATTTGTTAAAATGTAGCTTAACGGTGTCCAGTCGGACAAACTTTGATGTACGGGAATACTGGAACAGGAGAAGTTTGATTTGTGGAACAGGTTACAGGTTTCGAACGTCAGACTACGAAAACGTCCCATGTATTTTGTCGGACAGAACTTCCAATTATAACATTTATTTGGATGACAATTAGCTCTTTCATTAAACTCTCATGCAAACATCATACTGCTATTTATCACCAACATAATTCCTGTCATTTTACTTGTTTTACGTGTCGGACTTATTAAAATGCCCAACATATTGTCGGACAGACATTTTTTCATATATTATATAAAGTTTGCTATTGAATAAACTTAAAAACCACGTGCTAGGTTTCACATAAAGTTCCACAATTAAAACTTCCCCTGTTCCAGTGTTCCCATACATCAAAGTTTGTCCGTTAGCTAGACACTGTGTTACGCTATAAATAAATTTTCAGCTTGCTATTAATAAACCTTTTTTTGGTACGCGGGATCCAGGCCTATTAGATTAGCTACCAAAAACTCTGCTGCAATATCATTTTTATTCAGTAGGTGCCTTTACTTGTTCTGTTCAACACTTTTCAAAAATATTTATTATTTATATGTTCAAACTATTTTTGCAATACAAATACTTCTATTTCCAGAAACACATTTCTGTAACTATTGGTTTTAATCGAAGCCGACGTGAAATGTACCAGAAGGCAGGTACCTTCGGGTACAGTCCCAAAATGGCAAGGAAAACTATTGGTCATTCATACTCAAGTAGTTCTGAGGGATTTTCAGCCATAATTCTAGAAAAATATCAGCTGACTACTGATTCAGTTCGATATAAGTCATCAACGAATTAAGGAAAAAGAAAAAAAAAACAAGAGAAATCTTAAGGTGCATACTGACTTTTCTTAAAGCATTTTTGTCCCAACGAGCAGAGCGCGCTGTAACAAATTGCTCTAGTCAGTACCTGTTCGCGAGCAAAATTCTGCCGAACCGAACGACTCGATCATTTTCGGAGGAATGTCGGTAACCGTTGAAAGATCAAAAGCGAGCATTTGTTCATTGTTACTCAGTCGGTACGGGCGTACTCTAGATTCTCTGCTACCATGGTCGGACAAACACTCAAATAAAATGAGCAGAACATGGGAACGCGGCGAATAGAACGAACACTTCAAATAACCTGAGCATTTACTTGTGTAAGTGCGCTCAGCTTGTTCGGTTTGTTTGGTTCGTTCGGAAGAAAAAGCTCTAGTCAGCGTGCACCTTCAAAAGAATTTCTCTGCGAATGAAAAATAATTCCTGGATCAGCTTCATAAATATGGTTTTTCGATAAATGATATTACTAAAATGACTTTGTTGTTATTTGTTTCCAGAAAATCTAAAGAAGTTTTGGTAATATTTGCAATGGACCATAAAATTGACAATGTGGGCGAGAAAACAGAACTGATATATTTTTATTGTAGAAAAGAAGGCATGGACAGCTTAGATAAATATGCCAAATACTCTAGCAGTCGTCGTAATGTACGGATGGTCTATGGCCTATGGCATGGCAAGATTTTGTACAATTCTAGACATCGCTAATATAAATTACTACTTCTTATTTTGGTGCCATACGCTACGCAGCGGTAAGCATGCTAGTTGTCGAATGTATAGGGGATCCCTCTCAGTGGCGTGCTGGAACTTTTCAAGCGGCCCGGTGATTTTATAAAAAAGCGGCCTCCCATCCTTATTTTATCTTCTATTATCAGAACTTTTATTTCTTATTTATAAAACAAAAATACTTCTTCTTCTTCTATTTGTATAAACATGACTCTGTTTTTTTCAATGTGCCTCTAGTAAGTTGTCGTTCCATCGTTTTCGTGGTCTTCCCACTGATCGTCTTCCTATTGAGGAACCGTCTCTCGCTGTCCTTACTACTCTATTTGTTGTCATTCGGCGTATGTGGTCATTCCATTCTATTCTTTTGTTTCTTATCCAGTTATTAAGATTGTCCACCTTTAATCTCCGTTGCATATATGTACTTCTAGCTCTGTGTCCCATGGAGTCTTACCATCGATTTTTCGAAGGGTTTTCATCTCCTCTGTTTCGAGCAATTTTTTTTTCCTCTCTGTGTCGAGTCGTGTTTCTGCCGCGTATGTCATTATTGGTCTGATGAGTGTTTTGTAAATAATTCTGCCTTTCATTTCTTTTCCGACATTTTTATTTCTCCATATTGTGTGTCATTTAGACAACCTGCGGCTCTGTTTGTTCTATTCACTTGATCTTCCACTTCTGTTTCGAGCCTTCCGTAGCTAGATAGCGTGTTGCCTAGGTATTAAAACTCCATCACTTGTTCTATTAGCCCCTACATCTTATTGGATTTGCTGTTATAACCATGCATTTTGTCCTTTTTGGTGAAATTAACATCTTAAATTTTCTGACGGTTATGTTAAATTGGTGCAGCATACGTTGTAAGAAATGTTTGATCTCCTGCGAAGAGTTGAGTATGAAAGCAATAAAGTTGGTCTGAAAATCAATAAAGCTAAGACAAAAATAATGGTGGCCGACAGATTCGACACTATTCAACTGATTAACGTCAGGAATGTTACAGGAATACTAGATAGTAAACACTTTTGTCTATCTCGGGTCTAGTATAACTGACGATGGTAACTGTGAAGCAGAAGTTCGGAGACGTATTGGTATGGCAAAAAATGCGATGAGTCGCCTAACTAAAGTTTGAAAAACAAATCTATCTCTCAAAATATCAAGATGAGACCGGTGAATGCCCTTGTATTCTCAATATTTCTATACGGAGCAGAGACTTGGACTCTTTGAGTCCAAGTGTGGTGCTTTTGAGAGCGGATGCCTTTGAAATGTGGTGCTGGAGAAGCATGCTGCGCATACCTTGGACAGCTCATAGGACAAAAGTTTCCATTCTAAACCAACTCGAAATTAAAAAAAGGCTGTCCACAATATGTCTGCAACGAATTCTGCAATTCTTCGGTCACGTGGTTCGCAGAGGTTACGATAGTTTGGAGATATTAATTGTTTCCCGGAACGTTCCGGGGAGAAGATCAAGAGGACCATCACCAACTAGATGGTCCGACCAAATTAAGAATTTAGCTGGAAAGTCATTCTGCGAAGCTCTTAGCGCCATAACCATAACAGACGGGCGACTGTGGCCGGCCACTCTCTGGATCACAAAAGTAGTTTACCGTGGGTTCTTATGCGAGCGACTGTGGCCGGCCACAGTCGCTCGTCTGTAATGCAACGTCCATTCCACATAAGAACCCACGGTCATGGGTCAATCATCGGAAATCGGAAACTACTTTTGTGGATCCACAGAGTGGCCGACCAGTCGGCCACAGTCGCCCGTCTGTTATCGGCGTTAGAGCAGCTGAAGATAAAGACCAATGGAATAAAATTGTTAGGAAGAATATTGGAAGAAATCACGATCCTCAGTAATAGGGAAATGACAAGAGAGAGAGATACGCTGTAAATCATCTTCACTTTGAGACATTAGTATTGCATCGTCCGTTTGCATTGTTTGTTTTAAGTTGTTTTTCCATTTATAGAAAATATTATAAAATCTATATTATACATATATTTTTATTGTAATGGATCTATCCTCGCTAATTTCAAGATAACCGCGATACATCGCCTGGTTCTGTCCACTCAGCAAAATCGAAAACATCCAAAAATACTTACGGAACTTTTCCCAGAAACACATATTATTATTCTAAACAAAATATATACAATATACAATTGCTGAGTCGTATTTTGTTTAAAAGTCTGTGTTTATATTATCAGCCGAATAATACCTATTCTCCTATTCATGACTCAATTGAATGTCTTAATTTTAACCGTTTTGAAATACACTAGTACACAGTGTATAAAATATACAACTGGAATTAATGCAACATTATTCAAATGGCTCGAACACTCTGTATGGAAATAAAATATTTTTGAAATATTTTGTTAATATCATTCGATTAGAAATTAAAAAAAAATTGTTACATGTAAAATTTTTTGTCAAAAAAAGTTATTTGACCGGCCTGAAGAGGCCGCGGCCTCTCGGTGATTGCACCGATTCATTTATATGGCCAGCACGCCACTGATCCCTCTTACACTTGAGTCAGATGTATTCATGTATTGAGTCTTATCCTATTCAACCCTGGGCAGTTGCACAGAATGTGTTCCGCCGTTTCGTCTTTCTTCTTCTTCTTCAGCCTTCAGTAATCCAACTTTGGACATAGGCCTCCCCAATTCAATCCAGTGTTGTCTATTTTGCGCCACCTGTTTCCAGTTGTGTCCTCCAAACTTCTTTATGTCATCGGCCCATCTCATTTGTGGCCTTCCTCTACTTCTTCTTCCTAACCATGGTCTCCATTGTTGTATTACGTGATTCCATCTTTTATCCTTCAGTCGGGCATTGTGTCCTGCAACAGTCCCATTTTATTCATATGGCCTTTGTGGCGAAAAAGTCCTGTTAGGAGACATACTATTTATAACTCGCAGATCAAAAACCTTTGAATGTTTAAGACCCATTTGTTTGTACCAGTAGTTACGTTTCATCCATTCCAACCCGTCCAATATTGTTCTTTTGACTGTGATCCTCGCTATGGCAACGAAAGGTTCTGGACCTATGAATGTTTCTTTTGCCCCTCCCCTGACAAATAGGTTCGCTTTTTCGTTTCCTTCAATACCAGTATGTTCAGGCACCCAAAGTAAACTTAAATTGTTACTTTTTCTGTTCCAAATCGGATTCTGACAATTCGATTGGATCCAAACTAGCTAGGAGTCAATTATAGTCGAATCCTTGGCTAAGGACTTGAACTAGGCTTAGCCTTGGTTTCCCTCCGTACACTCCAGCTCCAACTCCTTCATCGGTTTTAGCACTGTCTATATACCAGCATTCATCTGTCATTATGAGATTCGCTTTATTCTACTCGCATTCGTCCTTTCTTGGAAAGACGATGGTAAATGGCTTTTCGAAATTATATTTAGATTGCATTGCATCTGGTATGTACCATTTCCAACCCTGGATTTTTTATTATCTCTACAGTTTTAATCCCGGAATCATCGCCTGCATCCATATAAATATGTATTACTCTATCCATATATGTAGTTGAGGAAGGTCAAGTATGACCTCCATGGAGGCGGTTGGGTTAGTCGACGTCGTTCCTGTTATGATTAAGCATTCGTAATCATAGGTCTGACTACAGGACATATAGCCAGTACATTTGTTTAGGTTCCATCTCCTATGGTTTCCCACATTTCCTTCGATATTTCCAAAAGGAAATTTGAATTGTTGGATATTCTTTCCAGGTGGACGTTCCATGTAAGCCAGTTATCTAGTATTACTCCTAGATATTTGACCTCATTCGCTTCTTTGGCTATTGTTTATAACGTGATCGTTGCGTTTGTTGCTCCAGGTAACAAAAATTCAGCCGAGGACAGAAGGTTCGCTTTTTAAGACATTTATTTTAGAATCAAAACATTACAATTGATAAAATAATTAGCCTTAATTACTACTCGTTAATTTCGTTAATAAAATATAGTTAAAACCTATGTATCGAACATTAGGTTCGGGTTGATGTGACGATATCTAGTACATGAATGAATACTATCGCGTGAGGAAAACTCGCTCAGCTCGCCAGCGGAAAAGACATGTAGGGAAATACGATCAACGCTCGTTAAAGGATAGGTAAAAGGAAAACCGTCGGATTCGTTCAACACACCAAAACGACGGCGGAAAATAGTCGGGATAACTCACCTCTTATACCTCGTTGTTGTTTATTATTCTTCGATCAACGCTCCAAGAATAATAATCAACTAGGCTTTTCGTCCCGACTTTCATATCGTACGAGACGGTACAAAAACACGTTCTACTTAATTCATTGGCGTACTCTACACGATAAAATTATATTATCGTCACATGCTTTCAATTAAGTTAATTTGAAAAAAAAAAACAAAAGAATAATATTCATTTGTAGAAATTTGTACGTGTATAATGGGGCATTAGAGACCTCACCATACCAGTTATGCAATCAAGTATTTATCTAACCAATTGAGGGTTATAACTGTGTTGTGTGCGTTCATCCAATTAAGTATGCCCGCTTATTTACGATTTTATTTTTACTTCTTTGGCCGCTATTATATTAGGCAACTGGTGACGCCACCAAGTTGCTCCACCAGTGACTCATGACGTCACGGGGCATTTAAGTAAATGAGACCTATTAGACTACGGCAACTGGTTGCGCCACCAGAAATTGTTGTCGATCTGGTGGCCGAACCCGTCCACCAGCCGGGTAACCGGGCCTGGTGGCACCACCAAGCCGGGGCATTATGTTATATGGACCCTATTAGACTGAGCAACTGGTGTCGGCCACCACTAGTTCATTTGTATTTTGTAATCGAGTGCTTCGTATTTCTTTTCTATTAACTTCTATATTTTCTATTAAAAAGCGTATATTTTTCTAAAACCTTTTTTGTTGATTTAAAAATATGTTATATTAAAAAGTTCTTCTCGCAGATTTAGCCGTTAATTGTTTATTCATTGTTTAAACAATAAAAGCTCTTTTTATATTTTAGAAATATCGGTGAATTCATCACTTTACCTTGATCAAAAATGTTTCTATTTTGTTTTTGATTATGCTGAATCCGAATGTGACGTTAATTGGAAAATTAAAAAAAAAATTGAGCTTTTATATAAAGGTACAGTATGTCTGCGTAACTTGGAACCATATGGGAAACTTTTTTCTTATCAATTTTACGAAAAAAAATATTCTTTATAAAATGCTCTGCATAGTCTATGTTATACGAGGTATGTCAAAAAAATTGTATGTAAAGTACCTTTAGATTTCACAACATCGAAAATTGTTATTATGAAAAGTTGTTAAGATTTAAAAAAAATATGTTTTGGGTCGCATTAATTTTATTACATCATTCTAATTGAAAAAAAAAAATGCAATTTTTTTTAAATTACAGATACCCAACATCATTTTATTACAAATATCTATAAGTATTTTATTATTAATTTTACGAAAAAAGTTATTTTTTACAAAAAGCTTTATATGGTCTAAAATCTAAGATCCAATGATAATATATAAACTTTTATCAATTCTATACGAGGTATGTTAAAAAATATGAATTTCGTCCAAGAGTAACGTACCTTTACGGTTCACAATATTTCAATTAGAAGAATGTAATTGCATATTCAAACATAGATTTTAATTCCGAACAACTTTTTATAAAACATTTTTCGATATTGTTTAATATAAGGATACTTTACTCTTGAGCGAAATTCATCTTTTTTGACATACCTCGTATAAAATTCACAAAATTTGAATATGATGGTTGCATCTTATATTTTATACTATTAAGAGCATTTTATGAAGAATAACTTTTTTTCGTAAAATTGATAACAAACAAGTTTCCAATTGCATTTGATTATTTTTCCAATTCCAATTCAGTTTATTATTTTTGCTGGTGGCTATTCTCGGCCACCAGTTGCCCGTGCTCACAATTTGGTGGGCCCACTAGTTGCGCCACTAGTTGCGCCACCAGTTACCTAGACTAATAGAGCCCTTTGGTTTCAAATCGTTCAAAAAGTAATATTTTTAAATATTATACTCCACGAGTAAATTTTCACGCACCACCACTGATTGTAAGTAATAACAATGTAAACGCGTAGAAAATTCAAAATTAGAGTGTAACCAGACCGCAACTATTGACGCAACCGTGAAGAAAATTACAGTGTTCATATCATAAAAAAATAGCTTGAAACTGAACGGAATAACAATGTAATTAGATGAAAAGTGGCCTTTTCGTTTTCAATTCATACATGGATAAGATGGCTTGAGGTAGAAGTAATAATATTTATCACAAAAATTGATTTGTGTATCGCAAAATTTCATATAATAATTCAAGAAGTCGTGTCTACATTTTCACGGTATTGAACGATTTCTCGAAATATACGAATGTAATATACAGAGGTATATTCTTCGGCTTTAGTTTCAAATATACTGTGTCGTATTCCTGAAGAAGCTTCCTACTGGTCTCAATAATGCTTTGCTTTATTGCACTTCTTCTTCTTAGTTCAGGCGAGACTCATTAATCTGTGGTACTTGGTCGTAAGAGAAGAGTTATTAGAGTAACAAGAGAAGAAGTGTCAAATGCCATCCTAAAACTCAAAGACAATAACGCCCCAGAAATCGATGAAATCTGTTCGGAAATGTATAAAAAAGGTGGTGATCAACTTTTTGCAGCAATCCATAAATGAATAGCACTTAAATGGCAGAATGAATTGGTACCAGAAGGGTGGCTAAAGGGAATAATATGTCCGTTGCATAAAATAGGTGATCTGTTAGCATCTGCGTATAAAATCTTCGGCAATATATTGTTCGAAAGACTTGAAACGTTTTACAAATAGACCACCATTCATCAGCGGTAAAAAAACTGTAAAACCGTGGAATTTTGAGAATCAACACGGATTTTGACGAAAATTTGAATTTAAGCTCAGGCTTCTGCCCTGGGGGTGAAAACAACCCCATCTAGGGGATAATTTTTTAGTCAAAATAACTATGGAAATCGACAGATTGGCCAATTCTGAGTAATTTTTGTTCTATAAAATTTTTTTACAAAGTGGATACTTTCCAAGTTATTAGCATTGAAACTAAGCATTTTCATTGAAAAATCTCACGTTTAATAACCGTTTTCATGGATATCTTAAAAATTTTAATTTTATAGAAAAAATCAGTAAGAACAAAATTGTAGCAAATAAAAAAACAAGAGACTCGCGTCAGAAAGACTTAAACCCAATAAACACTGAGTTATTTCTTTTTAAAAGATGGTTATTTTCGAAGAACCTCGAAATGGAGAACTTTAAATCTCAAATAACTCGGATGTGGTGAAATTTTTTGGGAAAACTTAACAGATATATTTTAAAGTTTATTAAGAAACTTTTCAAATGAGCTCTAATAAAAGTTTTTTGCATACGAACTGACTGACTTATAACATGACAAAAATAAATCTTTTTTTTAATTAACAATTAAACCCTTGTCATTACAATCCTAATAGACATGAACAGCTTCATATTTGAAATTAACTTTATTTAGGTATAATTGAAAAAAAAGTGAATTTTTCTTAAATAAATCTAAAAGTAGGTATTCATAATATAAAAAAATGTTTCAAATATTAATTGTAACATTTTTATACTGAAAATTTTTATTTTTGATTTTGTTTTTGTATCATGAATACTTTTAGGTTTATTTAAGAAAAATGCACTTTTTTTTGAATTATAAAAATGTAATTTTCGATTTAATCAACTATTTTTTCTAAACCAAACATTCCAAACCGGTCAAATCACATGGATCGTATCAATTATAATTAAATAAAGTTAATTTCAAGTGGGAAGCTATTCATTTCTATTAGTAATTTAATGACGATGGTTTAATTGTTACATTTAAAAAAAAAGCAGGGAGCGACTTTATTTTCGTCATAAGTCAGTTAGTTCTTATGCGAAAAACTTTTATCAGGGCTCGTTGGAAAGGTTTTTTAATGAACTTTAAAAGATGTCTCTTAAGATTTCCCAAAAAATTACACCACATTGGACTTAGTTGAGATTGAAGGTTCTCCATTTCGAGGTTCTTCGAAAATAACCATCCTCCAAAGAGGAATAACTCAGTTGTTACTGGATTTACATAGGTCTTTCTGATGCGAATCTCTTTGTTTTTTTATTAGTTACAATTTTGTTTTTAATGATTTTTTCTATAAAATTAAATTATTTTAAGTTATTCATGAAAAACGGTTACAAAACGTGAGTTTTTTCAATGAAAAATGCATAAATTCAATCGCTAATAACTTGGAAAGTATCAACTTTGCAAAACAAATTATAGAACAAAATTTACTCAGAATTGGTCAATCTATCGACTCGCATAATTATTTTGATACATTTGACAAAAAATGTCATCCCCTAGATGGGTTTGTTTTCACCCCAGGGCAAAAGCCCACTTCGACGTAGGGTAGATTTTGACAAAGGTTATAAATAAATCTAAAATTTCCTAAACTTTCCTAAACCTAAATCCAAATTTTCAAGGAAATCAACCTTTATTCTCAAAATTCCACGAGAAAATGGCTGTTGATTGGACTAAAAGGATATTGTTGGTCAATATCAATGCGGATTCACTGCTGGAAGGTCAACTATACATCAAATTCAAGCACATAGGCAGATTCTAGAAAAGTCACTAGAACGTAACATAGATACCCACCATCTCTTCGTCAACTTCGAAGCAGCCTATGACAGTGTTAAAATAACTGAATTATATAATGCAATGATAGACTTTTAGAACCCACCTAAGCTGGTTAAGTTGACCTAATTAACAATGCAAAATGTAAGCTCGTCCGTTAGAATTCAAAGAGAAAACTCTAATATTGCCTTGGAAAAGGCAATCAAAAATTAAATATTAGAATAAATGGAACTATTTTTAATAGATCGACGCAAATTCTCGCATTCGCTGACGATATAGTTATAGTGGACAGAAGTATGAGAGACATGGTGCAGTGTTTTACAAGGCTTGCGGACGCGGCAAGTGAATTAGGACTTGTGGTAAACGAGGAAAAAACCAAATATACGTTGGTAATATAAAAACTCCCGAAATATCCATCAGAGAATTCAAATTGACAACCATACCTTTGAGCAAGTCAAGGAATTCACATATCTTGGATCGCTAGTAAACTCAATAAATACGACAAGCGACGAAATAAAAAGACGCATAGCAATAGCAAACAGAACCGTTCACGGTCTCCAGACACATTTAAAAATAAAAGTATAAAACGTGCAGTAAAGCTCAATATGATACAAGACCGGTTTTGATATATGGGGCTAAAACGTGGACCTTATCTCAAAGTGATAAAAGACTTCTTGGTATTTTTGAGAGAAAAATTCTTAGAACGATTTTTGGGGCCTTAGATGAAAATGGGCTATGGCATCGAAGATACAACTTTGAACTGTATCAGTTATAAATTATAAACCGATCCAGATATTGTGAAATTTGTTAAAGTGCAGAGACTTAGATGGGCTGGACACATTGCTAGAATGCCAGATCACGAATACACTAAGAAATTAATTTTTTCAAAACCAGAGGGCACAAGAAGTAGAGGACGACCACGAAGAAGATGGATTAATGATGTGGAAGAAGACCGAAAGAAGACACAACGGATTGACGAGCCACTTGTGATGATGATGATGATGATGACTTGGTAAACTCTTGTACTATACCTTGCTGAAGTGAATACTTCTTATCGCTCGGTATTATATTTTTGCACGGGACCGAAATCCTATTTAGCGTCATTCGCAAAATCGAGACGCGTGCAGTAACCCTGCGGTATACAGTAATATACATAATATACAGTCGGAAAAATGAAAGAATACCCATGAACGAACATATAAAACACGCTGTATTTTCCTGTCACCGTGTCACAAAGAAAATTGACCAGTGCAAGTACATGTAACAATAATTATTACATGTACTTGCGCTGGCCAATTTTTTGTGTGACACGGTGACAGGAAAATACAGCGTGTTTTATATGTTCGTTCATGGGTATTCTTTCATTTTTCCTACTGTACAAATATTTGTATACTATAAATATAATAAAAATATATTATAGGTATTTTGATATATAATAAATAAATATTTTGATACAGTCGAACCCGCTTATCGGAATAGCCTTCGTGACAATCAAACGTATTCCTATAACCGGGATATTCTAATAACCGCTCTTTGGTCACTAATAGAAACGTTTTGGCAACTCAAATTTCTATTCCTTAAACCGGGATATTCCTTTAAGCGGGTTCGACTGTATATGATAAATCTAATAGGATCGAATCGAATGTAGTGGAATCGAAAAAAATCGGATCAAATCAATTCATTCGAATCGGATCTAAAGAAGGATTTCTGTCTGCACTCCCCAAGAGCCACGCTCTTGTTTTTTTTTTCATTAAACTTAGTAAGTCCGTAGCCTCAACGAAGGCCAAAAGTTTTCTTATTGCTAGCTCTAGCATTTCTTCTGGTTAAATCCTCAGTTGACCAATAAATTCCTGTCTCACATCACTTAGCACATTGCAATGGCATAGGATGCAATCTTCCATGTCGCATTTTCTGCACCATGGTTCTTCTACTCTACCTAGTTTGTATAGGCGTTTGCTTAAACGAAAATGTCGAGTAATTATTTATATGACTGTTTTAATCTCTCGTTTATTGTGGTTCATCAATTTGTCCTAGAGTGTTTTATCAGCATTCTTGATTATTTTCTTCGTCAGGATTTGTTGTTGAATGGCTCTCCATTTCTTTTGATAATTTCTTATCAGTCACTTCTGGACCTCGTTTTGTCTAACATCTATACTGGTATCACAGAATGGTTCTAGGCCTACAAAGGTTTCTCTAGAGTCATGTTTTGCCAGCAAATCTGCTCTTTCATTCCCATACACCCGTTCATGACAGGCTGACAGGCACCCATATTATAGTCACTTTATTATTTTTTGCCAGGTTATTGAGAAGATATTTGTTGGTTCTCACCAGTTTTGTGTATTGACCTAGGCCGAAGCTTTATTATAACTACATGTTTGCCCAAAGACTGATCCAGTACCATGGGCAGTTGTAGATCCATCAATGAATTAAGACCCCATTAGTATTTGTGCCTTTCTGTTACTAGATGGCATAATTGTGTGAATCTTCTCTGTGGATATTAGTTCTGGATACTATCTGAGTTCACCATAAAGATGAATGCTTCAAGTATAGTTCCAGTAGTAGTTTTGTGGCTATTCAATAGTTGGGCCTCCAAGTAATATGAGTGCTCTAATTGAGTTTGGAATTCAGGGTTACCACTAAATACTCGACCTCATTGGTTCTTTCTAGTTCCCCAAATAATTTTAGCTCACTCAGTCCAGTAAGCTTCCTCTTATTAATGAAGGTTACTAATTTAATTTTGTAATGGTTCACAGAGAGGTTCTCCATCTGATACTACTTTGCTATGTAAAATCGCATCTGATCCGCAACATTACTGTTAAATGTTCTATTAGTCACTATTACAATGTCGTCTGCGAAAACCGACAATATATTAAATTTACATACGTTATAACCTTTTTTGGCAAACCGTAAAAAACTAAAACATACCTATTGCTAAAAACAATAGTATGTAATTAAAAAGTAAATGTCGACATAAAATAATAGTTATTTATGTACCAAGTCAGTAAAGTTACTCTTTATCGAACGACTCTGATATTATGAGCCGAGCGAGCTTAGCGAGCGAGGCGAATAACAGACGAGTTAACAGACACAGAGTTACCAGAGTTAACAGAGTTAAATAACAGACACAGAATAAACTAAAATTTGGGTATTTATCATTTTTTACGTATATTGAGTATTTTTGGAGTTGTTATCAAAAGAATATGAAAATTACAATAATTTTAAAAATTATGACTTTTTTAAATTATATCTTTTTTTCAAAAATATGCATTCTAAACCGGTCAAAATTATTGAAATCATTACTTATGCTAATATAAAGAAGTTATTGTAAGGATTATTATAAATTTTAATTTGTGTGTAAATGGCGTATGTTTTATTTTTCACTTTTTCCTAAAAAATTCGAAAGGGTTCTTTTATTTTCATCATAACTTGCTTAATTTTGACGCTATTAACTTCTTCTGAAGCTCATTTAACAGGTATTCCGAAGTACGTTGACAAATGATTAGCAGGTATATTTTATACATTGCATCGTTTTCCCGTTATTTAAGCTTAAATACTTAGATTTGAGTACTCGTCGAAAAAAATACACATTCAATTGCCAATAACTCACTTTGAACTAACATTAGTTTAAGTGAGGATTTAGTTCTTTAAGTGGGGAATGTATTCAGTTTTTTATTATTATCAATTTCAGTAATAATAACTATTTTGTAAAAGCTTATAATTTTTGAGTTATACGTGAAAACCCGATTTAAAACATGCATTTTTTTTACGAAAAAATAAAATCTTTGGTCTTTAATAACTCAAAAACTGTTGATTTATATTATTAACTTATAACAAATTTTACTTATAATTTGTCCCTCTATCGATTTATGGTATTATTTTTAATAAAATAATTTTCACCCTTGAGAAGGGGTGGCATCCACCCCCAGGGTAAAAGCGCAAGTTGGCATTATGTCACCTTTGTTCCTTGAGGTATCCTCTAATTACTCACCCATTTTCATGAAAATCGATGGAGGTTCAACGAAATCGGAGGTGAAAACCTTCAGTGACTCCACTAACTACAGAATATCACTTTTTGGCATAAATTTAATTAACAATGTCGTAAATTTTGTACACTTCGCGTCATATAAAACTGGTACACTTTTTTTCCCAATGTAAACCTGTGTTCAGACTGACAATTATTGTTCGTGAATCACTTCGTCGTTGCCATCACAAATAACGGAATTGCACTAAATGTAAATACAAAAAAATAACATTTAAAATGTATATTTCGAATTTTGTATTAATTTCAAATTAAATTTTTAATTTTTCCAGTATGTTTTATTTATTCTACACAACTTAATGCAGTTTTGTCATTGTCATTTGACATTAAACATAATAATTTAAAGTCATGTCAAGATTTATTATCTATAGTATTTTTACCATAGAGGTATATATTAACATAGAGGGAGCCTACCTTCCGCGCTTCCTGACGACAAGATCTCAGGGACTGGTTTGCTGCATCTCCTTCTAACACATTGTATCGAGAATCTATAATGACATTCAGTGTGAATATAGGCACGGAAGAGGAGGACAACTGTAGCAGCTTTACTATGCGTAAGAGTGAAACAGCACTAATCCAAATAAAAAAGATGGTGTCGTCACTTCGCTCTTAATGACACTCTCTCTATGCTAATATTTAACTCTATGATTTTTACTACAAAAACGTTATTACGTAGGTCAAAATTTTTGACGTAACAGAACTGTCAAAACATTAGAATGTGACTTTTCATTATTGCTATATTTATTATAAACACGGCAATAATGAAAAGTCACATTCTAATGTTTTGACAGTTCTCTTACGTCAAAAATTTTGACCTACGTAATAACGTTTTTGTAGTAAAAATACTATATCATTATTTTTGAATGGAAATATTTTCATAAATTATAATAAAACACGAATGTATATGGATACTTAATTGAGATGACGGAAAATTACAATTGTTTTAGTTTTTAGTATATTAAAAAATGCGGTCTGTCGCACTTTTTACCTAGTTTGATATAATATTTTCGTTGAACTGGCAACGTTGCCCTAGAAATTGGAATAACACTTGTGACAAGATCAACTTACACAACTTGAAAAACACGATTTTCGGTTATAAGAGTTGTACCAGTTTTTTTTGACGCGAAGTGTACAATATTTTTAATAATTAAAGTACATAAATAAATTTTAAGTCAACTCAATAAATAATCGATTACTGCCATCGACCACTTACATTCAATCTCGATTAATCGCGGCAGGTAAAGTAAAATTCTTCTTTCAGTACAATAAAGTGTTACTTTACTGCCGCAAATGGCGTCAAATGAGTACAATAATGAATAACTTTAGTGACGGTTGGCGATAAAAGAATTTTTTCTACGAGCGTGCAAAAATGTCTACTTTCGCGTACGCGTTTTAGTTTAGACAGTTTTACTTTTCCGCACGCGTTTAGATATTTTAATATGGCCTTAAAATAATTATAATACATGCAATAAACTAATATTTAGATATTATTTACTATTTTATTTCAAATGTATCTTATTGTGTTCCTGTTTTAATGAAATTAACGCGACAATTCGATGAAATAAAATTATTTTGACATAATATTCGAAAGTCAAATCGGTAGACAATAACAGTCGTTTTGAATCATCGTCATGGAAACCAAGATCGTCGTCATGCTAACTAATTATATTGAAAGTTTGGTTTTGACAACCTTGTCAAAGAATTAATTTGTGTATGTATTTTCACTAGTAATACCACTAGAGGTCAAATTATTTCCGGAAATTTTTTTGAGATCATGAATATTTTGAAATTTTCCCGAGTCGCAGACGAGGGAAATTTTCTAAAAATATTCATGATCAAAAAAAATTTCCGGATATTAATTTGACTTCGCGTGGTATTCGGTAAGAAAATTCCACACCAAATTTGCATTTGAAAATCCAAAGCTGCATGAACAGATTAATAGCGCGCCATAGCTTTGTCAGCAATTATTTAGGCTTTCAAATTCGTAATTTCTACTCATTGTAGTTGCATGGGAATACCATTTCAAGATAGAAAATAGTATATTCTTCAATTTTACATAAGTTTTGAGTAACTACAAGTGATAGAAAATGAATCAAAACTAAATTATGTAAACAAATAAAAACCAGTCTGTCAAAAATGTTCTGTTATTGTAAACGTCAAAAAATTTCCATTATAATTCGCTGTTGGGTACCCCACGAGAAAAAAATTTCCGATAAAATACCTCCGTTGCCATGGTGATCTGTCAAAATAACGTATTTTGATTGGTTCAAAATTACAGGTGTGGAATTTTCATATTAATTAAATTAATTGATTAATATTTGGTCATTTTTTAAAGGCTCGTAGAAAAAATATTGTTCCTAACGCTTGCTGAAAGTCTCTTTTCCGCACTCGACTGCTTGCCGAACTCCCGCTTCGCGTCGTTCGGCAAACTGCAGTCGCGTGCGGAAAAGTATGACTTTCTGCACTTGTTAGGAAAATAACTATACCCTCTATATTTACACCACAAGTTTTTTGTGTAAAACAATGAACCAAGCCTTTAAGAATAATCTTTTAGTTATTACATTCCGTAGCATTACAAAAGAAAACAAAATATACAAAAAAAAACAATATTTCACGCATACAAATTTTTACGAGATTATAATTCTCGAGATGTGCATTAGAGTTTCTCCAATTTAAATAAAGAAATAAACATTTCTCTTTAAAAGAAGCTAACGGTAACGTCTGAATAATTTTCCAATTTTGTGAAACAGCCGTAAAACCATAATATTTAATTATTTATTTTTTAATCCTTGTGCGTTCATAAATGATTCGAAAGTTTCGTGATTTCTGCAGTTCTAGATTCGTAATTATTTTAATCAGAGACGGTCTTGCCCGAATTATATTGATGATTTACTTTATATATATAATATAATAAGCGAGTCTTCTACAGCTGGCACCACTTCTCTTATCCTAATTTCCGTTTTTTGTCTCCCCAGGATCGTCTTGGTCTACCTCGTTTTCTCCTAGTGAGTGGAGTCCATTTTTCTATTTTTCTATTTTTTTGCCATCTATTTTCAGGCATTCTCCGAAGGTGTCCATATCAGTTGAGTATTTTGGCTTCAATTGTGTCTATTATATCTAGATCAATTTCGATTTCTCTCCTAATTCTTCGTTTCTCACCCTATCAAGTCTAGTGAGCCGGCAACATCGTCTCTAATAGTTCATTTCCAAGGCCTTAATTTTTGATTGATCATCATAGCTATTCGGACTTTAGAAACGGCTTCTCTGAAAAGTTGATTTGATGTACATCCGTACCATTCTCTGAGGTTGCGCAGCCATGATAATCTAAGTCTCCTGTGCGTCTTTTTCCTTGGATCTTTCCCTGCATAATGAGTTAGAGCAAGTTATCTCTCTCCACGTGTAATATATCCGAGATATTCGTGTAATATTGTCCACATCTTTCTTAGAACCTCTTTATTTGTGATGTGTTCTTTAGTTCAGATTACCATTTCTTTATTCATATTTCTCAGAACCTCTTTGTTTGTGATGTGTTTTGTCCACGATATTTTCAGAATTCTTCTATAAACCCACAGCTCGAATGATTCCAGTTTTTTCATTGATATCGCACTCAACCTAAGCAACTTAACTCTTAGCTCCAACTTCAGACTTCAAATCTCTTGCGCAGAGCAATATCTCATTTTGTCAAAATTTTCTCTAGCTTTTTCTATTCTGATTTTGATTTCCTGGAAGTAATCATTTGTGGAGTTGATCATTGTTCCAAGATTCTTCTACTCGTTCGACATTGATTCCGTTTATGAAGAGATTCTCGTTATTTCTTTAAGTTTTCGATATTCTCATAAATTTTACCTAATAAGTCCAGCTCTATTCCAGCCCTATTTCACCGTCAAGAGCTAATATTCCTTAATAATAATTCATCCTCTTCGCTACGACCCGTTGTCGATTTTGGCCTAAATCTGCCACCACTTTGCTTTCTTTTTCTTCTCATCTCTCCTGCATCGGTCTTGCACCTCTACCTCGGCTCCTTCGCCATTCTTTTGTACAAAATTTCGCGCTGATGTCTTTCCTGGAGTATTTTTTCCTCGTGATCAAGTGACGCCAGTTGTTTCGTCTTTACAAACCTCGCGCCACCTCCTATTATATTTGGAAGTTCTATTTCTAATTCTTCGCGAGTCACCTTTCTTCACCAGTACGTAGATCCTTCGAAGAATCTTTCAAAAATTTGAAGAAGATCCTATAATTTTTTCATGCACAAGTTTTCAGCAGTTAAGACAACTATTTTATTGAAAAAGACCTTTGTAAAAGGTATAAAAACTTTTATTAAAATCTCTTTAAGGGCTATATCACAACAGAACGTTTTCGATTTGCTTACAAAATCATCATCAGTGTTATAATAAACAGGTTGAATGCTATCTGAGCCACCAAAGGAATACCAGGGTGAGAACCCTTTAAATGGTATGTAGTTATTTTACAAATGCATATTTGCTTGAAATTCCATAGGATGGATATAATTAATAAGGAATTAGAGGAGTTTGCTGTAAGAAGGATCCATAAGGCTCCATATTTGGTAATTGTTGGGAAATTGAACAAAACTGTTTTTCAATAAAAGTTTTTATTTTAACCCGAAAGACATAATATCAATCGATGACAAACAGATTTAGTCAATACTTGAGTTGAGACTACTTTCAAGTAGATAATGTTTGAAAAAATAAGAAAAAAAATTGAAAAAAGTTGGACCTGCATCTTTCTTGCACCAAACACGTGAAATAATGCTTCTTTACCACCATTTTTGAGAAAAGAAACAAATTCCCAACAAAAACTCTTTTATTCGGTTACAACAATCAAACGACTATGGTTTGCCTACTACACAAATACGAAAAAATCTATAAAAAGAAACAGGTTGGTGTCAAAAAAATAGCATTCAGAGAAAAAATAAAACATTAAACACACGTGCAAACACATCCTTCATTCATCCACCTGGTCGTCATCATCCGTTCCAGATGATTCGGTTTTCTGGTTCTCTGCCATATCTGCATCACTTCTTGTGAGGCAGGTATAAAAAGCCATTTGGTCCATAGGAACGAATCGTGTTGCCAACTGCATTACATCTGCATATTTGGCTTTTTTGACAGGTATAGGATTGCAATAGACAGGAATATCAGAAGAAACTGAGAGGTCGCTATCAAGGTTTCTCAAGATTTGGAATAAGTGAAAACTCGGAAGACCAGTAGATATACTGACTTTAATACTATCTAAATGTTCATTGCTGTACTGAAAAATTCGGTATTTGGAAATCTGGAATCTTTGCTTTTCTGCATCTGAGATAACTTTTTTAAAATGTCCTTCATAGTGACCACTAAAGTTCAGGATCATATTTTGTTTTACCAGAATGGAAATAAACTGTTTGGATGATTGTTTAACAAAATCAGCATATTGTTGGGGCTAAAAACGTAGTATTTCTTCCTTAAAAACTTCTCAATAACTCCAAAGCAGCGATCACAGGGAAGAAAGCTATGTCCTGGCTCAGGAAAGCGGTGCTCTATCTTGTCAATAGACCTAGTTCTCACCAGCAAATACAGAAACTGAATCAATACTGACTTTTTGTTTTGCGCAGCAGCGTTATCGGAGAAAAGGTATAAGACTTTAGCATTTTTAGGGAGTATATTTTTTATATAGGGGTACCAGTGGCGGCGCCTGGTGTAAAATATTGGGGGTGCACACATAATGTTAACATATAAAAAGACCTTGAGACCCTATTTCCGTAGGTAAAGGTTTTTGAGTATCTTCAAATTGTAAAAATCAAAGGACCCTATTAAAAATTACAATAAATAATGTATTTTATTGACTTAAAATTATAATTTAGTGTTTAAATGTTACAAGCAAGTTTTGTAACGAAAGTCAGTCGCCTGTTATTTTTTAGATAAATTATTCACAAACAAATTCAGTAAAATTTGGAATTTCTTGAATCATTTTTTTTTATTGAAAACATTGCGAGTGCAGTTAATCGATCCTGGCCCATAGCTATTCTAAGGAAAGTTTTGATACGTTTCAATGCAGAGAGACATCGTTCTGTTTCTGCAGTGGTCACTGGCATCGTAACAAGTACATAATTGGAGAATTCCAATCTGGAATTCCAACTGGATAGTTAAAATCGTATCTTCTGTTTTATTCATTATGCTTCCTCTTCTCCAAATATGTGCTTCACATCTATACAATTTGTAAGTTTTTACACAAATCTCCATTTTAAATAATCATTTATAATCCCGACGTTTGCACTTTGGTACATTCCTAATTAACAAATTTGGTTTCGGCATTTTTAATTTTTCTTCTAAATATAATGAAGAAAATTTAATTGATTTTAAATATTCCACGCTAACATTTACGTCCACAAATCCTTCCATTATTAATATAGTTCCGAAATTCGAACTTCATGAAAGCAAAATTTAAACATACGTGTGCCGTGCACGTTGAAAACACCAAAGATCATGCCATAAGATCACATCCAACTTGTGATCCTGTGGCCATCTAAACTTGTGGGCTATGAGTTGTATTTTGTCGTATGAAAAGTCATTGGGATAGGAACCACTGTGAGAGCGGTGAACGCGGGGTTCTGTCTAAGGCCTCGCATCCGTGAACTTTCTCCTTTGAAATAGAATAAAAATAATTAAATCCTATTAGATACTTATAAACTCCTTGGATCTGTTATTTCGAATTTCAATTACTGTATAGTTAGATTAAAATGTTATTTATAGAATGATAAATATTACATATATGAATGTTGGTGTGAAAATAATTTTGGGGGTTCACGTGCACATGTGTACTTATGGAGAAACCGCCACTGAGGGGTACAAAAATGAGACTACCTCGTTTGGTGACTTTCGAGCCGTAGTTTCATCATACATATAAAAGTGTACTTGATTTGTCTTACGAGAATGGACGTAGAAGTTGTATGTCCACAACTGGCGTTTGTAAAAATCTTCCCCAGCAGGACTTTTTGGAAGTGGAAGGTTTTGTTGGAAGTCAAAGGTCAGAACCTCCACTTCGCCGCTATGCTTGCACAGTGTGGTTTTCTCCTTCAGCTCCTTGAAAAACAATTGCTGTTAAAACTTTTCATTCATTTTCGTCGAGGGTCACATCTTTGAGTTTGTTATCTAAGACATCACATTTTTTGCACGTATCTGATCGAGGTGAGCCAAACCTGTAGTTGAAGTTTTCTTTGAAGTATCGATAGTAGAAGTCATAGGGAACTTTGGGTTTATATTTATATGACCTTGCATTCCACGAAAATCACCGAACATTCTCAATTGTTTGGTGCAAAAAGGATGCAGGTCCGGAGCTGTACCCTTCTTGCACCAAATGACTGAGGAGGCAGATCCATAAAGACGTATATTTCCTTTATTTATTATCGGATCTGCATCATTCTTATATCAGTCAATCCGCCAATTTTTGAAGTGAAAACTTCTTTAGGGAGGTTGTGCGATTTTTGAATAGGGGAAAAAGCATTGAATTCGCGACCGTCATCGTGACCGTCATTGCGACCGTCATCGCATATGCTATATATTATTTGTATGCATATATAAATTTTATAGAAGTATTTAAATTTAAAATAAATGTAAAACCTATTTTAGGAGGGGGAGAAAGGATTTATTTCGCGACCGTCATCTCTTCGGCGAAATAAATTTTGTACGTATCTATATTATGTGTATCTATACATAAATTGTATAGAAGTATTTAAATTTAAAATAAATGTAAAACATATTTTCGGATGGGGAAAAACGATTTATTTCGCGACCGTCATCTCTTCGGCGAACTAAATTTTGTACGTATATGTATTGAAGTGAAAACTTCTTTAGGGACGCTGTGCACTTTTTGGATGGGAAAAAGTATTAAATTGGCGACCGTCATAGCTTCGAAGAAATAAATATTTGAAGTGAAAACTTCTTGAGGGTCGTTGTGCACTTTTTGGATGAAGAAAAAGTATTAAATTAGCGACCGTCATCCGATCGTCATCGCTTCGACGAAATAAATTTTTGAAGCGAAAATTTCTTTAGAGACGTTGTGCACTCTTTAGATGGGGAAAAGTATTTAATTGGCGACCGTCATCGCGACCGTCATCCCTTCGGCGAAATAAATTTTTAAAGTGAAAACTTCTTTTGGGGACGTTGTGCATTTTTTAGATGGGGAAAATATTGAATTAGCGACCGTCATCGCTTCGGCTAAATAAATTTTTGAAGTGAAAACTTCTTTATGTACGTTGTGCACTTTTTGGATGGGAAAAAGTAATAAATTAGCGACCGTCATCGCTTCGACGAAATAAATTGTTTAAGTAAAAATTTCTTTAGGGACGTTTTGTACTTTTTGGACGGGGGAAAAGTATTGAATTAGGGACCGTCATCGCAACCGTCATCGCTTAGACGAAATAAATTTTTGAAGTGAAAACTATTTTAGAAGCGTTGTGCACTTTTTGGATGGGAAAAAGTATTAAATTAGCAACCGTCATCGCTTCGACGAAATAAATATTTGAAGTGAAAACTTTTTGAGGGACGTTGTGCACTTTTTGGATGGGGGAAAATATTAAATTAGCGACCGTCATCGCTTCGACGAAATAAATTTTTAAAGTGAAAATTTCTTTAGAGACGTTGTGCAGTTTTTGGATTGGAGAAAATATTGAATTAGGGACCGTCATCGCTTCGACGAAATAAATTTTTGAAGTGAAAACGTCTTTAGGGACGTTGTGCACTTTTTGGCTGGGAATAAGTATTAAATTAGCGACCGTCATCGCGACCATCATCGCTTCGACGAAATAAATATTTGAAGTGAAAACTTTTTGAGGGACGTTCTGCACTTTTTGCACGGGGAAAAGTATTAAACTAGCGACCGTCATCGCTTCGACGAAATAAATTTTTGAATTTAAAATTTCTTTAGGGACGTTGTGCACTTCTTGGATGGGGAAAATTATTGAATTTGCAAACGTCATCACTTCGCTGAAATAAATTTTGTACGTGTATAAATTATGTGTATGTATACATAAATAGCATAGGCAAACGCATCGCGTATATGATATATGTATAGCACCTCTTTTCGGATGGGGAAAAAGCACTGAGCTCGTAATTTATATACTATAAGAAGTTTTCACTTCTGTCGGCACTCCCACGAGTGCTTTTAATTTTTTTTTTAATTATGACATAAGTTTCCACCCAAAACGGTCTAAATATGGAGCTGCATCCTTCTTACAGCAAACTCCTTTATACTTTACCTAAGGACATAATTATTATGTCCTTAGGTAAAGTATAAACCTTCCCATCACGTGGGATGTAAATTGAGTTGTTGTCTCTACATTACGATAGTTCGATGGCAACTGTTACCATCTCCCAAATCATTATTGATCCTACTCGGTAAGCCACTGTTTCGGTTATAGTGCATGAAGCAAACGTTTCATGTTGACGCCTGTAGACACGCAGACCTCCATCTGGACCTCTTAGGGCTATTCTGCTCTCGTCTAAGAACAGTATGGTCTTCTATTCCACCACAGTCCAGTCAGCATTTTCTCGCACAAAACCAAATCCAGCTCTATGGTGTTGTGGGAACAGCTGTGTGGCGCGAGCTGAATGGAAGGCCCTTAAATTTCTTTCTGCCAGTCTTCTTCTATTGGTACGTTCACTCACACTAACATTTCTCACCTCAAAAAGACGCGTATTTTCTTGGCAATGGTGCGGTCATCTCGAATTGTAGTGCATCAATGTTGGCCTTGCCCTGGCCTGCGGGTGTATAAACCTGTCTTCTGAAGTCGTCTCATACTCATAACATGTACCGTAGTTAAGTTCCTACATCCTTCGGAGACTTCAAGACAATTCGAGGGTTAAGTTCCTACATCCTTCGGAGACTTCAAGACAATTCGAGGGTTTAGTGTCAAACAACGTTATCGACATTTTTTGTGAACTTGAGATATATCTATAATCGACTTCACCGTTTTCGACTTCATTAGTAACAAAAACCTGTATCCCTATCTGCAGCAGATTACAAAATACATTAAACGTTAACATACGTATACATTGTGAAAAAATTGTTCATGTCAAAAACATCTAAGAGGTGATAACGTTATTTCACAGAGAATTTCGTGATACATCAAAAACAGTTATCGACTGTTAACGTTTATTAACACTAATATTTGAAGCTGTAATTGTAGACAGCGTTATTATTATAATTCGTATTTGTTTGAAAAATGCCATTTTGATACGGGATAGCTAAATACATTTGTTTATTTTCGATATTGTTCGATTCTACCATCTGATTACTCATTACATGATTACAGGATTACAATAATCTGATTACTCATTACATTTTTTAGTTTTGCCGAAGTTAAAAGAAAACATGTTATTTTCTTATTGCCGGTTACGTATATATTTGTCGTAATTATTTAATATTTTGATTTTGTCAGTGTTTAACAGAAAAATGTCCAGTCGTAGCACAAAACTTTGTATTGACACGAAGCACTAGCGGGTCGTGGATCTTCTGAGGTAGCCTCTTGCCTTACAAATACAATGAAAAGTGAAGTTACTGGGAAATACTTCGCTTTTATGTCTGAAAGTTGTTCGGGCCAAAATGTTTCTATTTGCTGTTGAAACACTAAATATTTCAAAAATCGACCAGTTATTTTTTGAGCCCGGATATTCCCAAATGGAACGTCACATGGTCCATGATGCCCACATCAAAAACGCGAGTAAAAGCTTGGAAATTTATGATCCATCGGGATGGTATATGTACAGTGATTAAAATGGCTTTAAAGAAATCAAAATACGAAGTAGTTGAAATAGATCAGGAAGACATTTTGAATTTTAAAGAACTTCAAACTCAAATGATTAAAAATAAAAAAAAACTGACATTGAAGGAAATGTTGTCAAATGGTTGAACATAGTTTGGCTACAATATACATATTATAAAAGAAGACACTGCACACAGTTATTTCAAATATAATTTTAAATCAGACAACTTTACGAAATTAAAAATACAGAGAAGGCAACTTCGAACATTTTCAATTAACAAACTTGTGCCAAGAAGAAAATATGACAAACCGTTAACGATTAATAATAAAAAGTTAAAAGGTTTAGTAGAACTCTGTGAGCAAAAATTAAAGACCAATATCACTTCTTTTACTAGAATCTTCAAGGAAGGGGTGATGATCGTAATGAAAATGTTTCAGAAGATGAAGACGTTTAAAGATGGTACCTATAAGTATTTAGACATTTCATAAGTTTAATATTTGTATGTTATTAGAAAAATAAAGTTTTTTTATTTAAATACACTTATAACATTTTTTATAATACAGGGTTAGTGCTGCATTAGATATCCTGAAAATTTTGAAAATATCATCGAATTTAAGTTAAAGTCAAACTGGATATCCTGAAAAAAAGGGCAAATATCAGGAAAATTTTCGCCACATTTTAGGGAAATTACATTTTTACATTTTCACCCAGCAGTGCTAACCCTGTAGTAAAACAATTATTATCAGGTGCGACGTTAACGGTTACAAAAAATATATATCGGTAATATCAAAAAGTGTTATCAGGTCCTTATTAGAAAAAAAATATATTTTTTCTCTGTAGAATAACAATAATCTGTAATAATTTTTACCATATGTCAAAGAAACCATAATAATACTATATAAATTTACAGATTTCTATTGTAATGTATTTTGCCTCCGTAATCACAAAATTGTTGGCCGATATTACGTTTCAAAACAGTTTTTCGCATTTTCTGCCACTTTATGTTTTTGTAGTTAACATTGTTTGATACTAAACCCTCGAATTAGACTGTAATTTTCAAAATTATGTTTGAATTTTCATGGAGGATTTTTAAACATTATATTCTTGTTAAGTATCCCTTGATAAACGTTTTTTTTTCATTCATTTTAATGTTTTCTTTTCCTAGAGGTAGTTTGGACCGTATCTTTCATAAAATGTGGTCCAAGATTGACAATTTCAGCAAATTGAAAGAAATAAAAGGTGGGCGGTTAATTCTGTCAGTGAGTGTATTTACATAAAACGATCATCAGATTTTCTTCAATCAGGTAGCTTTGAAATAAATGCCGCACTGATTATTTTATTTAAAATAGAAAAATATTGCTTTATATTATGGTTGTTGATATTTTAAATATTTTTTGAATTATCGACGAGTAGTAGTTCTGTTTGGCCTCGTTCATTTTTATTTCAATTTTTCTTCTCTATTATTGTATTAACGTTTGTTACTGCAACATGTTCTATGCGAATATTTGTTTTTATTTATTTCCAAAGTTTCGCGATTACGAACTAATTAACTAATGAAATAATTATAAAAAGCCTCTTTATTACGACAATAATATGCAGCAATTGCTTCTTCCTCTATGTTTTGCTGCAATCTAGCCACTTTCTAATTTTTTTCTGCAAAGCGTGGAGCGTTACGGTTCGGAATGATTCCATTTAAAAAATTAAGCAAGGCATTTCATAACGTCGTAAAAAGTAGGTGAATACACATATGCAACAAATCGATAACTCGGGTATTTCTCGATTAAATTATAGTGCTGCAGATATATGGGACTATGAGTGATGAGGAAGATTGTTATAGAAGTCGGTTCAAAGATGTTGTTCTGAAGCTATTTTCTTGTGGCATTTTTGTAATTAACTATTTTTAATGGGAAAAAAGCCACAATTTTACTAAAAAACAATGATTTTATTAACGTTTCGACGTCCAAATCGGATGCCGTTGTCAAAATACAAAAAATATTAATAAATTAAACAAAAATGTTGTTGCTTAGTAAAAAATTCTTCTAATTTATTAAATCTGACTCTTTTATATCGGTAATTCAGACATATATTATCCATTTTAAAGTAGAAGACTTTAAAATGATATTGCCAGTATTTATGAGTTGCATTCCTGGGAAGACTTTATTGAAAGATAATTCATTCGATTACATGAAATCAACCCCAGCTCAAGAATATCCTCCACAAAAAAATCATAGCATGTGATCTGTCTTTAAAAAGACAACCACATGCAACGGTGACAGTAAAATTCTCGCGTTAGAGATTCCATAGTAAATCACGAGGGAAAATGGGAAAACCAGGAAAAACCCTCGTGATACTATCCCGACATCGTAAGTATTAGGTCTTACTTTAGTTTACTCTCAAAACTAATACCAAATTCTGACCTTAATATGTACATTACGTTATTTTTTAAGATTATAAAGATGTTATAAAGATGTTATAAAAGAGGAAGTCAATAGAAAGAAAATGTCACGATTAGTAAGTCAATAACATATCGAATTGGTACATTTTATATTTTAGTATTATTTATATATCTATGAATTATTAATATTATTTATAATTTAAAACACCATATGTACCGGGTGTCCCAATAAGAATGGCTCTCGGCCATATCTCAGGAACGGTTTATAGTAGAGCTTTGAAATAAAAAATTTTATAACAAAAGTTGCCTCAGGAAAAGCCTGGAAATTATTTTCATAATTGTGGGTCCACCGCTAGAGGGCGTAATTGAATATCAAAAATAAAAAAATCTAAATTTTACAAAATTTTCCCAATGAAGGGGCACTGGAAATCCGATTATTGTATTCTTCATCAAATTCTGCGCATATTTGATTTAACAAGTTTAACTCTACCTTTGCAAATAAGAGGTGGGGGTGAGTGGGAACCTTGTTATGAAAAAATGGCTGTAAGTCCGGTTCTGCTAAATCAAATTTTGAAAACTGGGTCTTGTTGAAGACAGATCTTTTTCTTCAATGTAAGCGTGATAATTTTGAACCATCCTAATAAGTAATAAGCCAGCTGGGAGGCGTTATTTAATTTTTTTCAGAAATCTAGTTTTCTTTGGAAAATATTAAATACAAGTATGCATTTTTAATCATACTTTATAAATTTAGATTAAATTAGCAATAGAATAGCGAAAACCGCATGTCGATACCTTTTGTCTATCTCAAGATATCTCGAGAAACGTGTAAATTTTATACATAACTGTTACTATCACCGGTAAACTAAGTTAATGAAAAGTAGTGTGCTGTGGAAAAAAACAAAATAACATTTTCCAGATGTCAACGTATAAAAACATAATTAATTAAAACAACAATATAAAGAGAAACAATACTATTAAAATTAAATATAACACAGAACAAAAAGAACTACTTAGTGACGACCTAAATATTCAAATTGTTGCCCATCATATACTACTCTAGAATACATTATCCAGAGAATACTAAACGCCATTCAAAGCATATCGAGAGCAGAAATTGAGACTGCTGTTCAATCTACTCTTGAAAGAGTAAATGTTTGCAACGAAAATGATGGGCAAAAATTTGAACGTTTATGTCATCACTAAATAGTTGTTTTTATTTCTTTGTAATAGGGCTTTTCAACGCTTCTCATTTGTTTCGAGCCTCTGTCATATGCCGTATAATCCGTGTATAATATTAATGTACGAGATATGAACGAGGCTCGAAACAAATGAGAAGCGTTGAAAAGACCTAATATACGTTGACAGCTGGAAAATGTTTCTTTGTTGTTTCCATAGCACACTACTTTTAATAAATTATTTCGTTTACCGGTGACAGTAACAGTTATGTTTTTAAATTTACACGTTTTGTAAGATATCTCGAGATAGAAAAAAGGTATTAACATGCGGTTTTCGCTATTCTGTTGCTAATTTTGTCTAATTTTGTAATATGGTATTAAAAATGCATGTTTGTATTTAATATTTTCCAAGGAACACTAGATTTCTGAAAAAAATTAAATAACGCCTTCTAGCTGGCATATTACTCAGTAAGTTGGTTCGAAATCATAACTTTTACATTGACGAAAAAGATCTGTCTTCAACAAGACCAAGTTTGCAAAATTTGATTAAGCAGAACCGGACTCACAGCCAGTTTTTCATAACAAGGTTCCCACTCACCCCCACCTCTTATTTCCAAAGGTAGACCTAAACTTGTCAAATCAAATATGCGTAGAATTTTATGAAGAATACGACGATCGGATTTCCAGTGCCCCTTCATTAGGAAAATTTTGTAAAATTTAGATTTTTTAATTTTTGATATTCAATTACGCCCTCTAGCGGTGGTCCCACAATTATGAAAATAATTTCCAGGCTTTTCCTGAGGCAACTTTTGTTATAAAATTTTTTATTTCAAAGCTTTACTATAAACGGTTCCTGAGATATGGCTGAGAGCCATTCTTATTGGGACACCCGGTACATTAAGGTCAAAATTTGGTATTAGTTTTGAGAGTAAACTAAAGTAAGACCTAATACTTACGATGTCGGGATAGTATCACGAGGTTTTTTCCTGGTTTACCCGCGTGATTTACTATGGAATCTCTAACGCGAGAATTTTACTGTCACCGTTGCATGTGGTTGTCTTTTTAAAGACACATGCTATGATTTTTGTGTGGAGGATATTCTTAAGTTAGGGTTGATTTCATGTAATCCAATGAACTATCTTTCAGCAAAGTCGTCCCAGGAACGCAACTCATAAATATTGACAATAAGACAATATCATTTTAAAGTCTTCTACTTTAAAATGTATAATATTTAATAAATTAAAAGAATTTTTTACTAAGCAACAACATTTTTGTTTAATTTATTAATATTTTTTGTATTTTGCCAACAGCATCCGATTTGGACGTCGAAACGTTAATAAAATCATTTTTTTTAGTAAAATTGTGGCTTATTTCCCATTAAAAATCGGTTCAAAGAGACACAACTACATATATAGATTTTTTGTTTATAAAAGGATACTGAGCTGTTATAAAAATCTGAGGCACATATTACGAGGCACACGAAGTTTTGCATAAATAGTATGAGAAATAGCTGTTTGTATACCAAGGGAGGAAAAGGCACTTTGAAAGCCTTTGTTAGGGTGTAGTCCATCCTGCCTGCTTTTGGTATGAAGACCACACGTACTTCTCTCCACTTTCTAGGAATATATCTCTAAGCAAGGAGGTTCTGAACATTCCCACATTCCTTGTACGGCAAAAGGATATCCAGTCCCCACCGTAGTAGGGTTGAATATATGCCGTCAGACCCTGGTGACTTGAAAGGGGTGAAGCACGATATGGTCCATTTTACATTTTCCTTACTAATCCATGTTCTGGCAAGATGCCAGTCATTCGGTGTGGGTATGATTATTTCTTCCGTCCAGTTCGGTGCTTTTGAGGCACTAGAACCGGGGAAGTGTGTTTTCATCAGGATCTAAGCACTTTTGCAAAAGTTAAAAGTTTTATTTATATCTTCCTTCGTTAATATGCCGATGTGGATCTTTTGAGAACTCTCTTTGTAGCCTGGAAGTCTGCGGAAAATCTTCGATTTCCTCACAGTAGGCTCTCTAAGCAGCTCATTGTTTTTGGCTGCAGATTGTCTTAAACTCTCTGAGGTTTGGTTGATAAATATCCCAATCCTCTTTGAGTTTGGTGCGCTATGCTCTATTAAAAGCTGTTCTTGATGTCTTTCTAAGATGTTCCAGTTCAGTACACCACCAAGAGCTGGTTTTGCGACTTTCCTGGATCTTCCTTATCGCACAGAAGCTTAGCTTATTTTGTTTTGATAGATACCATGTCCCGGAGTTAAAGCCTTTTCATTCGGCAGAGCATCTTCTAAAAGGCAGTTGCAGAGTTCTACATCCGTTCTCCTAAGGTCGCGAGATTTCATAAGGCTTTTTTACAGACTAATAGTATAGGTCAGCCAGCGGTGATCAGACATGGAGATGTCCTCTGGCACCTTTTATTTAGATATTGCTGCTGTTGCTAGCATGATATATATGACTGCTTGGCTACGAACATTAATATAGGTTCCTGCCTCTATTTAAGATATACAAATCTTTTCTAAAATATAGTCATAAAGCCTGAACATTTTCCACACCTTTTTCTGCTCTTCATAGAAATCATGTGGCACATCTGTTGAGTTTTGTCAATATTTTTTTTTCGCTTCTTTAACCGCTTTTTCAACTTTGGTCGAAAGATATAATTAAACATTAACAGTTCGCGTGTGTTTCACTATGCATTATTTTTATATAATACGTAAGATTTAACCAACTCTAACCAACTAAGTATTCTATATTCTAGAACTGAAAGATAGTTAATTCGCTGATCATTGTATGGATTAAATAAATTATTAGTAATTAATGATCGCATGTCCAAATTGCCCGCCGTATTGTTTCATGAAAATCATATACGTTACGGTCACGCGCATAAATATATCGGTAATTTGTTTATATGCGTTGCATACTTAATATTTTAATTGTAGAGCTAACAGTTGGTTAGTTTGTTTTCTTTATAGGGCAATCACTGAGGGTATTTGGCTCCGAATTCCATCCTACTATATCGATTTACTTGATATTTTCAGATTTATTTATCGTATGGCTAGATCACAGTTTTTGTACATAAATAAAAAGGACAATACATTGTAAATAATAATAATTAATTTTTACATACAAAAATTTAGTTGACATATTTATTCAATCGACTCTCATTGTAGGATCTGATCGGACACTCCTCCACTAAATGTTTGCTCTTCTCATACCTTCGATATTAAATTGGCACGCTCGTACAGTCCATTTATTAGTATGTAGTTGTCTTTTCTTTAATTACTTAAAAAACTGTGATATTTTTCTGCCAGGAGATCTTGTGAAATATTGTCAGAGTAAGTAGGGAATAGCTTAAGAAACAAAGTCTACTATTTTTTTGAAAACTCAATACTTTTTGAGTTATTCGTGGTTGAAAATTGGCCATTTTCATTGAAAAATGACACCTTTTCGGACGGTTTTTGCGAATACCTTAAAAACTATGCATCTTACTAAAGAAACTATGTATACAATAATTGTGTAGCTTATAAAAAACAAAGAGATTCATTCCTTCATAAATCTTTTAGTTATAATACAAAAAAGAGATATGGTAGGTGAAAGGACTTTGTTGTTTTTTTGGTGCAAGTGCAAATCAGTGTATTCAATTTGAAATAACAGAGAAACGGTCGATTTTAGGGGTATAATGCTACCAATACCTTTTGTACTGCTTGAAAAGACCTTTAAAATGAGCAATATTAAATATCGATTATGCTGCAAAAAAATTGATGAATATTGTATTTTAAGACAAAATGAAAAGTATATTTAACCCCCATCCACAAGAATTTAAATGCATCGTTTTCCTTCGACAATACCTTTTATTATAGTGTTATTTCTCTGTTCAAAAAGTTAGACAGGTTTAAAATGAATGGTTTAAAAAAAAATTAAATTATAGAGAGCATTTTTAAATTTTCTTAAAAATCTTCTTTTTCTCCATGTAACTCGAAAATCATAAAAGAGACGAAAAAAATAGCATACAAAAATGAGGGGTGTTAAAAAATTTTTTTTTGTTTTTAATTACTGTATCTCTTATCATTTTCAAGTTACATAGAGAAAAAGGAAGATTTTTAAGAAAATTTAAAAATGCGCTCTATAATTTGATCTTATTTTATCAACAACCATTAATTTTAAACCCGTCCAACTTTTTGAACATAGAAATAACACTATAATACAATGCTTTGTAGAAGGAAAACGATGCATTTAAATTCTGATGGATGAGGGGTTAAAGATTTTGTGATTAAGATCTACTAGAGTTTTCAAAACAGGTTTATTTTGTATATTGGAAAATGGGAAATTTGGTTTATCTCATTTTATAATATGTATGTTGAAAATATGTTTTGTTTGTTAGCTTGTACTGTTTATATATTTTGTCTCTTAGCAGCACTGTAAGCTAGAACATTTTCGCAATATTAAACTCGGTATTGGAAAAATAGCAACATAAACAATAATATTTTTTTATCTTTTACTTTGTTAAAACTTAGCTTAGTGGAAGAGTGGTTTAAGAGTAATCAGGAGCTTAATCAATTTTAGGGTACTATAGGTTTCTCAAAAGTATAAAAGTTATTATGAATGACAAATGACAAAAAATGCTCGTTGCATAATATACTATTTTAAGTACGTATTCATTGGCGACACGAGTCAAACAACGTTTCCATTTCAATGGCTAATGACCAGAGAGTTATCAATAATTCATGTTTTTTTTCAATATTTTGTCGTAAAACTGCAGTCTGTGGTTATTTGTGTATTTACATGTTCTCGTTTATCACTTCAATAATATAAATGTAATAAATAATTTAAATACATATTTCTCTCATTAAAATAGTAAAAATTTAGATATTTTGTGCATTCTTACATATTTATGGGTTGGGTCACTCTTCAGCTAGGCAATTTAATTTAAATTTATTGAAAATTAGCTTTCTTATGATCTATAGTTTCCAATAATTAGATTAAATATTAGACTATAAATCCAAATTGTATTTTTGCAGATTCAAGACTCAAACCTAGCAAAAGAAAAATCTCCGTCTCAATGGATTCTCTCTTCATATAGTAGCGACCCGGGCCTAGATCCAGATCTCGAGCTGGCGTTCCCGGACTCATTGGACAAAAACAATTACGTTCAACAGTCCGTCACCGATAGTTCCACGAGCTTCCGCTTCCACACCGCCAATACCTTCATGTGGAATACGGGCCGCGCCCGGGCCGACGACGAATTCTACGATAGCATAGACACCGACATGGCTTCCAGCATGTTCCATAACGGAGAAGATATGGCCGAATGCGACTCACTTGAAAGGCAGCTCTCGGATTTTTTAGGAAAAAACTAATTTATTTATGGATTTTTTTTATTTGCTTTTTGTCGCTACAAGAATGGACAATATGGTAATCAGACCAGCCCATTTAGGAAAAAATTAATCGGTTTTTAAGTACAGCACCTAGAGACTTGCAACTTTTTGCATTGTGTTCAGGATGACGTTAGAAAAAAAGTCTACAATAGAAAAATGGGTGGAAATGAATAATTGCATTTTAAACTACATAACATGTATCCAAAAGTGCATAAACATGTCAAAATCAGTATATTAAGTATATTCAGGGGGTTTTTGGTTTTCGGTACTCAATTGAACAGATTACTCGGAGGTTTTTGGGATCGCTGAACACGAATACGTCATCAGAATCGCTCCCCGAAGCACCTGGTGCACGGGGTCACTGCTGAGGCACGTCATTTTCTGGAATTTCGAGGTTTTCCGACACTAAATTGATATAAATAGATTACTTGGAGGTTTTTTAGGGTTGCTGAACACGAATACAAAGTCAGAACCGACCTTTAAAAACCGAAAATACTCTAAATTCCACAACATGACGTGTATATCAATCACCCAGGGCACTAGGTCCTCCGAGGGTCGGTTCTGAACACGAATATGAGATCAGAACCAACCCTCAGAGCACCTAGTGCCCAGTGTTGTGAGTTTTTATTGAATCTCACCCCACCGTGGCAAAAAGGGTTTAATTATTACCTTTTGCCTAATAGGACATAGGTGAATATTGTAGGACCACACCCGTATGTCCCAAGCAGAGAATGTCCTTCGATGTTAACAAATTAGTGAACTTTTAGAGCGACTGGTTCTGAGAATTTATTTGGTCGGGTTTTATAGTTACTAATAAACACGATATAAAGGATTGTGCAAACTAGAAATAAAGGTGTTAAACGAACAAAACATTTATCAACCACGAGTTTAACAAATATGCGGAATTAACGATAAATTATTGTCTTAATAGCGAAAGAGAGAGAGAGTAAAAGTCTTTAATCTAATTATTGCGGAGAACGTATTTTCATAAATTCACTAACACCTCGCCTTTAGAGAGGCTAGCGAGAGACTACTCAATTTTTATTCTAAAACTGCAGTATTTTGTTGTAAGGGTAAGAATGTCACTTAGCAAGAGCGTATCCATGGCATCCACACATGTTTATACCCTTGCGACCACCGAAGACGCCAAAGCAGCAACCATATCTCCGTTATCTTTTGTGCCCTAACACAACACTAAGGCCATTATTAGACTAGGTAACTGGTGGCGCAACTAGTGGGGCAACTGGTGGCGCAACTAGTGGCTCCACCAAATTAAAGCACACAAAATATTATGGGCAACTGGTGGCCGATATGAGCAACTGGTGGCGCAACCAGTTACCGTAGTCTAATAGGTCTCATTTACTTAAATGCCCCGTGACGTAATGAGTCACTGGTGGAGCAACTTGGTGGCGTCACCAGTTGCCTAATATAATACTGGCCTTACACTCAAGTTTTCAGATAATTAAATCTTTCAAACACAATACAGATTGTCTCAACAGATTTACAGGAGAGATTTACAAAAATGCGAATTAATTTAACTGTTGTTTTCACAACACCCAGGGTGGCTTTTATGCACGTCATCGTCTGGAATTTCGAGGTTTTCCGACACTAAATTTATGTAAATAGATTACTTGGGGGTTTTTAGGGTTGCTGAACACGAATACGAAATCAGAACCGACCTTTAAAAACCGAAAATCCTCGAAATTTCATAATATGGCGTGCATATCAGTCACCCATGGCACTAGGTACTCTGAGGTTCGGTTCTGATGTCATATTCGTGTTCAGCAACCCCAAAAACCCTCCGAGTAATCTATTAGTATCAATTTAGTGTCGGAAGCCTCGAAACTCCAAACGATGTGCCTTAGCAGTAACCCTGGGCACCAGGTGCATCGACGGTCGGTTCTGATTCGTGTTCAGTGACCCAAAAAAACCCTAATAACAAAATCTTACCATTATATACTGATTTTAATATTTTTATGCATTTCCACCCATTTTTCTATTGTTGGCTTTTTTCCTGACGTCATCCTGAACACAATGTAGAAAGCAACAAGTCTATAGGTGCTGTATTTAAAAATCGATTTATTCCGGTGTGTTTAATGCTAAATGCCCTGGTATAAATGGTTTATTTTAAACTATTAAGTAAAATCTGTCCAGCAATGTTGAAAAATATTCCAAAAAAAAACATGGAAAGTACTGATGTACGAAATATAGTTGGTTTTAGGCAATTTAACTTTAAGATTAAATTGATGTTCCTCTTAAACCAGTTCCATGAGAAAATACTAAGTATTTAATCAATGAATTAGTCCAGTACCTATAAAACTTAAAAAGTTGTATTGTAATTGTAGAACTAGCATCAAATATGATAATGTAAACATTAGCTGTCGAGCAACTTCGGACAATCTATATTCAATTTATAATAAAAAATTTGAAATATTTTAAAACTATGTCAGAACTTTTAAAAATACTTCTTCTAAAGGTGCCTATCTTATCTTCTAGAGATGTTGGCGACCACATTGACCCATCTTATTTTATTCACAGCAGATCGAAATAGATCAGTTGACGTTAGAGTCAAGATTGGTCCTAAGATTGGCCAGTCAGAATAAACGTCTACGTACAGGGCCTCTCTTGCCCTCAATCTTGCTTTGTAGAATTAACTGTAGAAGTCGGTATTTATTATTACCCATAATGTGGCCGAAGTAAGCTAATTTTCTGTTCTTTTGGTATTAATAATTTCTTTGCCTTTTCTTAGCCTGTGAAGAAGAGTTATGTTAGTTGTGTGGTGTATATGAGACCCTCAACATACATGGGTAGCACCAAATTTTAAATGCCTCTAATCGTTTTATGGCATCTTCTGTAAGACTCCAGTTTTCTACTCCATAGAGGAGGACACTAAAGACGTAACATCACAGAATTCTTAAGCTTATATTGAAACTTTATTTAAAAGATAAGTTGCAGAGAATCCTCCTAAGACCGTTAAAAGAGTTTCTGGCTTTTTCAATACGAGTTTTTATTTCGTAGCTATGATTCCAAGTATCCTTAATATTGCAGTCCTTCTTCTTCTTCTTAAAGTTCCCTCTCCTATCGAAGGTTGGATATCATAATGTCTATGGTCACTTTGTTGCCTGCTGCTTTGAATAGTTGTAATGAACTACACTTAAACCGTTCTCTAAGGTTCCTCAGCCAGGAGATGCGTCTTCTTCCTATGCTTCTTCTTCCTTGAATCCTTCTTGCATAATAATTCTCAGCAACTCATATTTTTCTCCTCTGGTAATGTGACCCAAATATTCCAGTTTTCTAGTTTTTATACTCTGCATAATTTCTAACTCCTTATTTAAACGTCGTAGCACTTCAACATTGGTAATCCTTTGAACCCACTGAATTTTCAATATTCTTCTGTAACACCACATTTCGAACGCTTCTATTCTTCTTATGTGTTTTCTCTTCAATGTCCAAGCTTCCATTTCGTATAGCAATATAGAAGATATGTAGCATCTTAGAGCCCTCAATTTGAGAGGCAACTGAAGGTCTTTGTTTGTAAGCAGTGTCTTCATTTTTATAAATGCTTGCCTTACAGTTTCAATTCGGACTTTAATTTCTTTGCTTTGGTCATTTTTGTCATCAACCCAGGTTCCCAGATATTTGTATGTCTAAACTTTTTCTATTTGGGTTTGCTCTATCATTAACCTTATATTTCCATGTTCTGTTTTTGAGACAATCATAAATTTAGTTTTTGCGGCCCAAATAAGATATTTTCTGCACTCTTTCTAACGGTGTATCGCTTATTGTAATTTGGGCGTTTATGTTGGTGTTCTTACTGATGATCATCATTTTTGTCTTCTTACAATTTAGGTTTAGGCGGTATTTGTTATATGTTTCTGCAACATTATCCATCCTTTGGAGTCCTTGCGGACTGTCTGCCAGCAATACTTGTCGTCTGCACATCTAATATTGTTTATAAGTTAGCCATTTACTGCAGTACCATCTTCTGATTCGTCCAAGGCCTCTCTAAAGATGTTTTCAGAGGATATGTTAAATAATGCTGATGACAGTATGCACCCTGTCTAACACCTTAGACAAGGCGCCCTATTGTTCTCTATTTGTCCTGGTCTGGCATGGTCCTGAAAATCATCCATTCCCTCCACTTTTAAAGAATTCTCTTATTTTCGCAAAATAGGTTGCTCTTTCATGTCAATATTGAATTATTTCGTCGAGAGTTGTGCTTCCTTCCGCTATGGCCTTGATTTTTTTATGTAGGTTAAAAGTGTTTCTGTTCTATTCTGTTGAGATTTTATTTCTGTACATTGCTTATACTATTCTACAGTATGTAGAGGTTTTATTTCTATATATTGCTTATACTATTCTACTGTATGTAGAGGTTTTATTTCTATATATTGGTTAAGTAGCCGCAACTCTTGTTTCTTTGATCTTTTTGTTGATTCTGTTTGTCTTTATAGCATCCTTCATCTTTGCTTCCGTATTTTCTTCGATCTTGCATTATTTCTTCTGTCATTCACGGTTTTTGGTTTTGTACATCTTTTCTCCCTTAGTGTACTGTTTGTTACTAATTTTTTTCATTAATATGCTGTGTTTTTTATTTTGTTGTTGAGTTTTTCTTTAACATCTTCCATTTTCGGTTATCTTTTGATAACTAATGTCGATTGTTTTTCGTCCTTTTGTTTGTAAACGTTTTTCATATGTAAATTTATATATTACTGAATTTTAGACTATTTTGTCTGTTATCCTGTCTTTTTAATAACGTTTTAGGGACAGTCACATAGCGATTTCCAGATATAAATTCTCCCCTGAGGCAACTGAATAAAGGTGTGGATTATAGCAGTGGCTCCTTTTATTTCTTATTTTTATTCACAGTCCTACAGTAGTCCCAAAGTGTCCTACAGTAAAGTTTGTTCACTTTATCGTTAAAATCACCTATATGGCAATTTCGCTCTTTGTTGCGATATCTCCTCAGAACACTTATTTCTCTTCTTTTCCTAATATATTTTCCTATATGAGCACCATGTTAGGGGGTGCTCTTTATTTTCTACATTTACATTATAAAAACTTGTAATTACTTGTTATAAAATATAAAAAATAGTTACTTTATCAATAGCTAAATGGATTTTCCAATATCCATGATGTAATTCCACACAGAAAAATTTTTAATTTTACCTTTTACCCGATTGATTTGTATTTAAATATATTTTAAGACAAGTAGTTAAAAACATTATCTTACTAAATATAAAGCTAAAATATGTTTATATAAATTTAAACAATTCGTATTTCAACTAGTTAAATTTTTAAAACATAAAATATATTTAACTAAGAAAATGGATGGATTATGAATTTGATACTTTATAACAAGATATTAACTCTAGAAAAATCTATATTTTGACTGAAAAATAGCGCAGCCTCTTGCATAAACTTGTAGATAAGTTAATGTTGCCATCAAGGACTGGTGTTCTGTTAAAATCAATTTTAATTTCCACAAAACATTTGTACTCGATGTGTGTCGGTTGGCCAGTAGTTGTCAAAAGTTAAAAAAATGAGTACGTATATTACCCAACAGTAGTAACAGTATAACCGTATATAGATCATAGACATAATAAGAATAGACAAAGCATGGTTGAGCAAAATAGTATAACGTTGGGCACTCTAGTATATCTGATTGGAGTGGTCTATCTATCTCTCTTTACCGCGCGATCACGCGCGTGTGAAGGACAAAGATAGCTAGGCCACTCAAAGAGAACGAGAATATTGGCGTTTCATGTGGTTTCACCTGTATTCACAGAGCCGCCCATATGTACCTTACCTACTCTACTGTTATTATATCTATCTTATAGATGCCATACCACTGAGTAAATAGTATGAAATTTAAAAAGATAATGTACAAATTTGTGCAACTTATTTCAAATTTGATATTTAGTGGTAGAGATGTAAAGTGGTGGCATCCCATAACGTGTTTATAGATAAACTTTTATGCAGAAGGTTCTTCCTGAGAAAAGCATATAAAAAAAATCCATTTTTGATTTAGAATAGCAAACTATTTTGTGTACCATTAATCGGCAACATTCCACTTAAAGGTGAATTGAAAATATACGCTACATTAAGATGACGTGGCACATCAGTTTTTGTGAGAATAGATCCATATCAATTCATTTTGAACTATTTATTCGCGTTTTATCTAGTTAGTAGTTCACTGTGAGGTATAAATAATTTGTGAGCTGTTATATAGTTCTCAATTATTTCCAAAGAACTATGATTCAGCATTTATTTTTATACTAAAGCTTTTTTGTTCAATAAAATATTTCAAATAAATTTACAAAATGGATTTGAAATAATCAGCTATGGTTATAGCCATAGACATTTAATGACTAGACTGCGCACTTCAATCTAAAATTCTTTCCCTCAGTAGGCATCTCTTTCTGATCGGTGGCAGTGGGAAAGTCACGTGGTCGATAAACCTAACGTCATTGGATAAACACCGCCGATTCCCGTCGATTAGAAAGAGATAAATACCAACACTTTTCTCTGTCGCACTGGTGGAGCAATTTTAGATTGTATTAAGTATAAGTATTATATGTCTATGATTTAAAGTAGTAGATTTAATTTAATGTCGTAAAATACAATTGTATCTAACCTCAAAATAACATGAGAGTGTGACGTCAACGATAATATAGCGACTGCAAGAATGAATTTATAGATTTGGTGCTTGTATATATCACTGAACTGATATTTTGACTTGTATTATAGCATGTAATATGTCACTAATACCATTTAAAAGTGTATAACTTTTTTGTAAGATATTATGTAGGTAATCGGTAATTTTAAACACATTTGGCGAGAAGTAGAACAAGTTGTAAACTTTTTATAGCAAAAGATGTCTACTTTTTGATAAGTATGAAAATAATTATGTATCTTATTGTTTCTTATTTATTTTTCTATGTATAATTTAATTTATGGTCTGAAAAGTTTCCTGTCGATATGATATACTCCATTTATTTTTTTTTCAGCACTTTTAAGTAACAATTGAATTTTTAAAATGACATTGATTATTTATATTTTAATTATTTATATGGATGTATATTTCACTACTTATTCTATCAGTATTCACTAAGCTATTCAATGTGTTTATGTATCCATTAGAAATATAAAAAATCGATTTTGCTTTGTTTGCTGTGTAGAACTGTGATAAGTAATATGCAGATGTGGATGTCTCCGAGTGGCAAACTTCATTGAATTAGTTTATAATAGCAGTATTAATCCTTTCTATAACTGTTTAACATTACAAAATCCACACGGAAAAGAAAGAATTTTTCCTGTAGCTGGCTGTATACCATCAATCACAAAATTTAATGAAAAATCCTTTGTAAAAGGTATACATTTTTTTATTAAAATCCCTTTAAGAGCTACATCACAGAACTTTTTCGATTTTTAATAAAATCATCATCAGTGTTTGGAACCTAAAAGTAAGTATAACTGTGTTAATGAATGCAAAGTTAATATTTGAAATTTTGACTAAGGGTAAAGCAAGTTGGTTATACTTACAGGTTAATTGCAAGCTGAGCCACCAAAGAAATACCAGAGTGAGAACCAGGGTTCTCAACACTGATGATGATTTTGTTAAAAATCGAAAATATTCTGTGATGTAGCCCTTAAAGGGATTTTAATAAAAAAAATATACCTTTTACAAAGGATTTTTATTAACATTACGTAATTTGGCCTACAAGTTATATAATATACAGTGTGTCGCATTTAAGACGAAGACAGCTCTATATTTCGGCTATCAAAATAAATACAGATTTGACGTTTTGCACTGTCATACAGGTTGAAGGTTCAATTCCTGAGATCCATCTCGGGACAACCAATGTTAGGTCTTCCTGACTACAAATAATGAAAACACTAGAAGTGCGAATTTGATCATGAAATTTGGTATGTGGAGTTAGAATAATATTTGGAATAACTTTTCCCGATTTCTCTAACGCGAAGCCAAATATCGAAAATTTACCTTGTTTGTGGAGTCTTTGTTTAAAATCTAAAATTTCAGTGAAGTATTTAAAAAAATGTGAACATTCAACCTGTATGAGTGTGCAAAACTGCAAATCTGTATTTATTTTGATAGCCGAAATTTAGGGGCTTAAATGCGACACACTGTACATAAGATATACAATCAAACTAGTGATAAACACCTACAGCTCTTACGCACTGGAATACAAACATGAGAATTCGCCAAACCACGCCAAATTCAGAAATAAATTATTTTAGTTTGGAATAGCTTCCTTCACATCCAATATTGACTAAATGTGTAAAACAGTTGTAGAAAATATGTGTCTATAATTTTCTATATTTTTTCTTTATTATTTTAACTTATTTATGTTGATCAGTAAATTTTGGTGCATTTTCTTGAAAAAATCATGCTTTTAATATTTGAATTTAAGTTATTAGGTTTTTTTATTGTAAGTTTTTTGTAATGGTTTCTTATTAATCTCGTTTTATATTGTCGTGTCAATTTTTATCCTTTTTATCAAATTTATTATATGCAATGTGACCTACTTAGCTTAGAACACCCCTGTAAAATTATTAACAGATTAAGTTATAATTATTTAAAAGTAATTGTATTGTCATTAACAAACTTCTGGACAACATTTAAAAGATTAATTTAAATTTTCAATGCACTGTATTTTTTCGTAGTCCAACATACAAAAAAAAAATAGTGGTTTTTATAACTACTCGTTTATTTATTATAGTTTTTCATTGTACTGAGACGGCAAATGTTCATATTTCTTTTCGTTGAAGTATACGGTCCTGTATTGCCTAATTTTTATCTCTGAGGGACAGTGAAGTTATTTGTTCAGTATGTATTGACTTTTTACTTTTACATTTTACTTTTTAGAATTTGGTGTTTATATTTTTAGTTTTTGCTTAGTTTTAAACAAAATCTTATACTTGTTGAATTTTAATAATTTTTTCATGAAAATGCACCATTTTATTTTTATCCACCAATTGCCACAAACTTTGTGATATGTACTGAAATGCTCATCACATGTATATTCTCTTTTAATTCAATTGAGATTTTCTTGAACTTGAATATATCAACTATAAATTATCAACTTTTTTCACTATGTAATTATTAGGTAACAATATAGGAATTTACCATTTATACAGAGTGTTTTATAAGTGATTGGACAGGCAGAGAAATATCTTGCATTAAAATCAATCGTTTGAGTTCAAAATGTTGCTTATTTTCCTTTTACATGGCCTTCTCTTCTTAGGGTGCCATGTTCCTAGAAAACGTCGTCGACGACCATGTTTATCATGATTATAATTTTCTTATATTTCCTATATATACTGTTAAACCTGTCCAGTGTAGCAAATTTCTCAACCAAGAGATTTTTCTCCGCCAAATCCATTTCTTTCTTTCAATTTTACCGTTGAAGGAACTTATATCTTGGTTCTCTGATTATATTCTAGTTTATGCGTCTTAATGATATTTAATAAAGTTCTTTGATGACCTATTTTTCGAAGAACTACTTCGTTTCTGGTTCTGCTGGTCCATGCTATTTTGAGTATATAAATTGACTTTATTCATGGTATCGATGTTCAAAGTCGAAGTTCCACATCCATACAAAATGGGTTGGGTTGGGCTGATATCCTCTTTACCGGTCACCATATATTAAGTTTCATCTATGTTTATTGACAGTTTACATAGTGTTTTCTCATTATTTTTGGGATAGATTTTGAAATTTGTATATGGCCAGAATTTGTAATCGAAGAAATCGTCTTTTATTATATGGTGCAAATATTTTATATATTTTATATTATCAATATTATCTTTGCGACCATATTTCTATAATTTGCCGGCAGAATGTCTATTCCGGGTGGTTTCTGGCCTCTTTCATTTCAATAGTCGTTGATAGTTCCTCTTACCTCTCTTCTGTTTTTTTCTGTTATTCTTGCCTCATCTCTTTCATCTTACAAGGTTTTCTTTCTCATCTATATTAATTGTCTGACTAAAATATTCAACCCATCTGTTCCTTGAATTCTTTTTTGTTGGTGTTAACATCCTTATAGAATCTTCTGAATTTAAGTACCATATTTATGCGGATTCGTTTCTTTTTTTTTTGTTTATTTCAAGTCTTTGTATGCACATCACACCTACAAATCATGTATAGCGGTAAACAATATACAGCGCGCATATTAAATATTTAAATTTATCTTCAGCTGTTAGGCGAAAGGGCCACCATGTAGTAGTAGAGAAGAGATGATACAATTCTCTTATGCAGTTCAGCTTCATATGACATTTTATTGGAATCTGTTGAATTTTCTGTTAGATTTAAGATTTCTGTATTTACCACAGGACTCTTAAAAACAAGTTACAGAAACGCCCTCTCGGAGAGAATCAAGCAACATATCGTATTCAAGGAAAATAATAAATAAAGTATAACACTTTCTTTACCATTTAATTATTTATGGACCACTCTGTATAAGTAAGACAGATTTATAAAATTAATACCTAATTTGTTATTATTTTTAAGAATTTCTTGACTGAAAACGTTTTATAAATCTGTTCAATTAGAAAAATATTTGTATATAGTTTCTGTTTGTATTATATATTATAAAAAAATCACTTATTATAAATAAATACAATGTTACATTTTATGAATTTTCTTTGTTAACGCCTCCTTTCCTTAATTACGTTTTCCATCATTTCTAATCTGTATAATAATGTTCTTACTTGATCAACCAGTCGACCGATTGCATTTTCGACTTGTTGTAGTTTTTCTTGTTGGCTGAAATGTAGAAACATTCATTGGTCAGTAAATCAAGTAGATATTTATATCAAAGTCCAAAGTAGTAATAACTCGTTATTGATGCGAGCAAACTTACTCGCCAAAAATAGATAAAAAAAAGTAACAAGAAGAGAGCGTGCCACTTCCGGAGTGCCGACAGAAGTGAATACTTCTTATACACTCACCGCCACCCAAAATTTTTGATTACGTTTGACAATTTATAACTTTATTATTAAAATTTGTACTCCGATTTTCAAGATTCTTGCACCAGTTTATAGGTACAGGGTTATTCACTATATTTTGACCCCACTGTAAACTGCTTTATTTACAGAATTAGAAAAAAATGTAAAATACAAAAGGTATTTGATTTTTAAATTATGATTTTTTTTACATATATATCGTACTAGTGACGTCATCCATTTGGGAGTGATGACGTAATCGACTATTTTTTTAAATGGGAATGGGGGTCGAGTGCTAGCTCATTTGAAAGGTTATTCAATTCCCTATTCAGTAATATAAACATTAACATGATTAATTATACAGGGTGTCCAAAAAATTTTTTTTAAATTAAATTAATTGACACAAAAAGAAGAATGTATGTAATTTATTTAATTTAAAATACATTTTACTGCTGTTAGAAAACAGAAATAAAAGTTTATTGCACAAATAAACATTGATTTTTGCTTAAATTCAATGTTCAATCTGCCAAGAGCAGATGGGTGGCAGCTTGAACATTGAATTTAAGTGAAAAGTAATGTTTATTTGTTCAATAAACATTTATTTCTGTTTTCTGGCAGCAGCAGAATGTCTTTGGAATTAAATAAATTACATACATTCTTCTTTTTGTGTTAATTAATTTAATTGAAAAATTGTTTGGACACCCTGTATCAATCATGTTAATGTTTATATTATTGAATAGGGAATTGAATAACCTTTCAAATGAGCTAGCACTCGACCCCTATTCCCATTTAAAAAAATAGTCGATTACGTCATCACGCCCAAATGGATGACGTCACTAGTACGATATCGGTGTCCCCGAAAATAGTGCGTTCCTTAAAGGTATAGGTAGAAGGCACCATGTAGAGCAAAAAAGTCTTTTTTTCTAAATTCAACCGTTTGGCTAAAAAACCAAAATACATTTTAGTATGTAAATTGAAATCTGACAACTATGTATACAAAAATCTAAACATAGACAATCACAATTCAAATATAGTTGCAGCATTTTAGCCATAAGTATTTACATTAAACCCTGTCTTCATCCTAAACAAACAAATTCTTGTTTTGTTGGATTTTCAAACATGGGGTGGTACAATTATTTTGCAGATGTACCTGTCTGACCTACGTTTGTCGTGTCAATAAACTAAATCACAAACAGTTCTTGTACAGTGATGCCAAATTAGTTAATTTTATGAAAATAAAAGTTCGCTTATATGGCGAACAATGTAATTTTTTTTTGGAAACGGTAAACTTTAGAAAAAAATGTTATAGGACTTTTTTGTTCTACATTGTGTATTATATCCATACCTCAAAGGAACGCACTATTTTCCGGAACACCCTGTATATATCAAAAAATCATAATTTAAAAATCGAATAACTTTTGTATTTTACATTTTTTTCTAATTCTGTAAATAAAGCAGTTTATAGTGGGGATCAAAATATAGTGAATAAACCTGTATATGTTTTGGCGTCGTTTGTTATTATTTCGGTAACAAAAAATGTTTGGCTAGATGGCATTATACGGGGGTGAATGGAAGCGTTGTATTTCCTCCTAACTTTAAAAAATTCTGTGGAAAAATTAGAGGGCTGATTTTGTTACATACTCATTTTGTATTATCCTCGAGATATTCCTAAGATTTTCCTTTTTGAATTATCCGAATATCTCTTTTCATTTAAAAGCTTATTTTAGACAACATATTTGAGAAATATGTTAGTATGTGGAAATTACTCTATAATTAAATTAAATATTACAAAAACCATTCTGTACTGCCATTAAGAAGAACAAAAAATACACTTCAAATAAACTTTTTTATCCTATGCCTAGATTTTGTGTCACATTGGAACTACTAAAATATATTATCTATAACAAGAAGTCAAACTTAACTGACTAATTTGGTAACATAGAGAAATAGTCACCGTCACAATATTGTGCCTTCGTCTTTGATAGTGTCACGTACTGCCGACGCACTGTTGCCAAACGTTCACAGAAAGAGAGTTGCCAAGGTAATATTGGTGTTCAACGACCTCAAAAACCTCAGGATAACAAGTTTCAACGATTTTCATAATGACTTTAATATCGGGCACCACCTCTTACAGCTTCGCCGAGCCAATATTCCTGTTCAGCTACCTGAAAAACCTTCCGAGTATGTATGAAAATTGAACTGATATCCATGGTTATTTTCTGGGGAATTTTTATTTGTTGAACACTTGGAGATGCACTTTGGGAAATGCATTTTCCGAATACAACAATGCAATTTTCATTTCTCCCTCATGCCAAGTGGTCAAGAATTTTTCTGAAGCTCTCCCTTTCCCCTCTGAAATTATTTCATAACGATCCGTCTTACTTGAAAAAAGTTTAGGCGGTTTTAGTCCTTTATTTCCGCGCCTAAATATACATACAAATTTTGCTTATATGGTATTATTTTACGAGGCTAAATAAAAGCGTTTTATTTTCTCCAAACTTTAAAAAATTCTGTGGAAAAATTGAAGAGCTGATTTTGTTTCATAGTCCTTTCGTATCATCTTGGAGGATTCCCTAAGATTTTGTTTTTGGAATTATCCGAATATCTCTTTTCTTGTAATAGCTGCACGTCTTGTAAGAGCCTGACACGTCGATAAAAATTAAATTACAGTGATAGTAATTTACATTTTCATTTACAGAAATGACAGTGCCAGCAAAAAAATAACTTATATTTATCATGTTGGCGCTGGTAGAGGAATATCGGGCTATTTCCCAGGCAAGAATAACACATCTTATTCATTCGATGCCAAACAGATTTCGAGCAGTCATTGCTGCGACAGGTGAATATACCCACTATAGGGCTTTTCATTCACAGTCATTTGTTTCGAGCTTCTGTCATGTGTCACATAATATTAATATATCTACGTAGTACGTTATTGGTATATACCAGTGATACAAACCAAAGACGTATGACGTAGATATATTAATATGTGACACATGACAGAAGCTTGAAACAAATGACAATCGATGAAAAGCCCTATTGCATTGTTTTGTTTTCTTGTTAAAGTTTTGTGTTGTTAATTCTAGTGCTTTTGATATTTTTAAATTAATAATCCTTCAAAGCAGTGTTTTTATTTACAGCTCTTGCAAGTAAAGATATATTCGGATAATTCAAAAACAAAATCTTACGGATAACTATGGAACAAAAGCAGCACTTCAATTTTTCCACAGAATTTTTTAAAGTTGGGAGAAAATACAAAGTTTCCATTCACTCCCGTATAATAACATATAAATAAAAATTGTTTATTACTAGAATAATAACAAACGATGTCAACACATGTACCTACCTGATGCAAGAATCTTGAAAGTCGGAATACGAATAAAAAATATAAATATTCAAACTTAATAAAAAAATTTTGTGGCGGAATTTTGTGACGGTGAGTGTAGATATCGAAAGTGAATGATCACACTCCTTTGTGAGCAAACGAGCAACTTCATGATGTTTAAATATATTCATTGAGAGTTCGACACGAGTACCTGAGCGAGGAACATCGTTTTTGCTGTTCTCGTAAATTACCGTGTTTATAAATAGGTTTTAAACTTGTTTTACGTTTTTAAACTAGTTCCGGACAAAAACAAAGTGCAGTGTATACGAGTGTAGAGTGTATCTACGTATACTTTCGCAACTTTCACCACTATGGTGCATAATAAGTTGAATAATAAGGTGCAACCTCCTGAGTCTCAATAATTATGGCAAACCAAACTGAAGAAGCTGTCTTTGACTACGAGGGCAGCTCAAAACCAACAATGTCAACAAACCAAACTGCAAACAACACCAACTCAACCGCCAACAATAACTTATCGTACACTGCTGCATTAAAAACCAAAAGAATTTTAATTTCGAATATTCCACCTGTTATTCCTCATGAAATTGATGAAAACGCTATAAAAAGTCTTGGTTTACACCTAGCATCCCCCATATCGTTTCTCAAAGCAGGTATCCCTGGAGATGAATACAGCCACGTATCAAGTTTAACGCGCCAAGTTTATATAAATTCTCCTTCTGAAAACTACGAACTACAGACATCATTACTTATTCCATACGATGGCACCGAACATAGAATATTCCTTTCTACAGATAGAATGGAATGTTTTCTCTGCAAGCACACCGGACACGTTGCAAATAATTGCAACCATCCCCCATCTTCCAGTATTCTTGCACAGTCAGAGACCCAAGCCGCAACTTCTAACATTGAACCTAGCACAAACATAAATGAAAGCGACCGCAGTCATCTCAAATTCAAGCAACAGTCCAAAAAAGACCTCCTTCAACTTCCATCATTCCTACACAGACAGAGACCCAAGCCCCACCCATTAATATTGAACCTAGCACGAGCATGAATAAAATCGAATAGTCATCTCAAATTCCAGCAACAGGCCTAAAAAGACCTCCTTCGGACTCACTTAATGACGAATCTAGTCTTCCTACATCTCCGTTAGCTGACGATATCACCGATATCACTAGACTTGACATAACTGAATACTACAACAAAAATCCACAAAATATCCTCTCTCTAAACGAACTTTTTGCGTTTTTAGAAAATACTAAAGGTAGCAATGACCCCTACCATGAAGCCCTAGAGTTTACAAACGACATCAACACACTTCTTACCAATTTACATTCTATGTATACACACCTTACTGAAAGAACAATAAAAAACAGACTCACACGATTAATAAAAAAAATCGAACAACAATGCAATGATAAATCTGCAGAAAATAATGACACATCAACAATACCGTGTCTTTTACAAACAGATCAAAATGATGACGAGTCATTCTCCGATACTTCTCTTACCTCCCAACAGTCTCAAAAATAAATAATATCTTTCACTTTACTTTATCCTTCACTCTAATCCAGTGGAACTGCGATGGATTTTATCCACGCTTAGAACACCTTCAACATCTCACCTCTGAATTCTCCCCAGAGTTTTTCTGTCTCCAAGAAACAAACTTTACCCATTCTCATACACCTTTTTTTAAAAAACTACATTGGCTACCATTTTATCAGAACTTCGCACCTACGAGCAAGTGGCGGGACATCAATCTTCGTTTCCTCTGATGTATACCATCAACAATTCCATCTAGACACCGATCTCGAAGCTACAGCAATAACCGCTTGGTGTCCACAAAAAACCGTAATATGCAACTTATACATCCCTCCAAATTACAAACTATCTCCAACTGAAATCACAAATTTAATCAATCAGCTTCCAACTCCATTTATTCTAGTTGGTGACTTTAACTCCCATAGTCCTATGTGGGGGTCCAAATATACATCTGCGCGTGGCAAACTAATTGAAAGGGTGATAAATGATTTAAATATAAATGTTCTAAATACAGGTAGCAGCACATATTTTCATGTCCAATCTGGCAGCACATCATCTATTGATCTAAGTATTTGTGACCCTGGTTCTGCTCCTCTCCTCTCCTGGTACACATTGGACGACCTATACAATAGTAACCACTACCCAATCATCATCTCTAATAATACTTCTCAACCCATTCAAACTAAGATTAAATGGAAAATTTCAAAAGCGAACTGGAATATTTTTAGCGAAACTGTTAGGGAAAAACCGATCAGATCTTGTTTGAATATGATGTAAACAAAAACGTAGATGTTTTTACTAATGTTTACTCTCTTCAGCTGAACAATGCATTGGCACATACAAATTTCACAAGAAAAAGAGCTGTTCCATGGTGGAATAATACATGCCAAACTGCTGTAAGAGAATGTAAAAAAGCTTTAAATAAATATCGACGAACACGCAATGAAACAGATTTTATACATTTCAAAAAAATGAAAGCCGTATCGAAACGTACCCTCAAGGAAAGCAAGAAGGATTCGTGGAAAAAATACATTAGCTCTATTAACTCTAACACAAACCCCTCTCAAGTGTAGAATAAAATCAGACAAATGAAAGGACACAACACATTTTATAAAATTCCTGCACTCATTCAAGAAAATAAAGTTATTACTGATGACCAGGAAAAGAAATAATTACTGAATATTTTAGCAACAAAACGAAAGGTAAAAATATATCCTTAGAACAACAAACATCCACAAAAACTTACGCAACAAATTCCAGTCATATAGAGTGTATAAATCTTCCTTTTTCTTTGTCAGAACTCGAATTTGCCATTTCCACCTTAAAAAATTTGGCAGCAGGACCCGACATGATTCCCTCAATTTTCCTTAAAAACCTACATCCAAGTACACAATCGAAACTACTTGAGCTATATAACATTATATGGACAAGCCAAGAATTTCCTTCTCTTTGGCAACAATCGCTTGGTATCCCAATCAAGAAATCTGACTCACTGTATAACACAGTAAACTCTTTCAGACCAATCTCTTTGACATGCACACTGTGCAAACTCTTAGAAAAGATGCTAAATTTTCGACTTATCTGGTATCTTGAAAAGCAATGTTGCATGAAATGAAATGAAATTGCACATGCCTTCGCCAGCAACAGAGATTTAATTGCTGTATCTCTCGACATAGAGAGCGCATTTGATACAGTTCAGAAACCGGTAGTTCTACAAACACTTCAAAAAAATGAAATTATATGGTAATGTATATTACTTTCTCGAGAACTTTTTGTCTAATACATAGAACCTTCAGAGTCTCTACCAACGGAAAATTCTCGGCAATACATCTTACTGAAAATGGTATACCACAAGGATCGGTTCTAAGTACTACTCTATTCTTGATGAGTATAAATAATATTGGCACACTGATTCGACCCCCAGTCAAATATACAATATACTCAGATGATCTAGTAATTTTCTTTCAAGGCAAAACCACATCATCCACTTGCGCCTTAATTCAAACTGCGTTAAATGATATTCACAGTTGGTCAAAAGGAACAGGATTTAAATTTTCATCAAAAAAAATCTAAAATAGTTCATTTTAGTAAAAAACATAATCCCAACTTAATTAATTTAACCTTAAATGGCACCCCACTACAAGTAGTTCATCAACAAAAATTTTTAGGTTTAATCTTTGATAAAAAGTTATCTTGGAGATATCATATTCAAGAATTAAAAGATACCTGTCTTAAAAGAATAAATATCTTAAAATCACTAGCGCATCATCAGTGGGGAACAGATGAAGATATGTTGCTGAGAATTTACCGATCTTTAATTCGTTCAAAAATGGACTATGGAAGTATATTATACATGTCAGCTCCCAATTCACAACTAAATTGCCTCAATATCATCCAAAACACCGCTCTTCGAATATGTCTTGGTGCGTTTAGATCTAGTCCCATTGAAAGTATTCAAATCGAAGCTAACGAACCACCTACTCATATTCGCCGTCAGCGACTTCTTTTGTCATACTTTGTCAAAGCATCAGCTAATCCAAATAATCCAGTCAATGGGTTAATCAACTCTACCAAACCAACGATAGTAAACAAATCCAGAACAGTAATACCAGCTTCTCAAATTCTTAAAAAACTAGTAGGTAATATAGACTTACGAACTACTACTCCAATTTCATATTCTAACATTCCACCATGGACAATAACATTGCCCACTATAAACACCAGTCTATCAACACATTATAACAAAAAAGAAACCCCTAGTTCCGCCCTAAAGTCATCCTTCCTTGAACTCATCCACACCAAACAGTATGACTCAATCATCTACACAGATGCTTCTAAACTCGAAGATCAAGTTGGTTCGTCTGTGACTACCACCAATGAAGTTATAGCTACCTACCGTCTTCCATATTACTGTAGTATATTCACAGCCGAACTATATGCTGTCATGAAAGCACTTAGTTGTCCAACCAACAAAAGCAAAAACCTTGCAATCTGCACTGATTCGCTATCTTCCATACAATCCATCAAGGACTTCTACTCCCAAATCCCACTAATTCAAAATATCCACAATGCATGCCACTTATTATTAGATAAGAACGTATCGGTTAGCATTATTTGGACTCCATCGTACGTGGGTATTACAGGAAACGAAAACGCCGATCAAGCGGCCAAAGAGGCATCCCGTTCTGACATTCCAATGGAGAGTATACAACTTGGTGTAGATTTACAACATACAGTAAACCAAATATGCTTGAGAGTCTGGCAAAACCTCTGGAATAGAACAAACTCAAATCTCCATAGTATTCAACCCAGAATACCTGCCTTAAAAATACCAGCACTTTGTAGAAGAGACAAAGTTGTCATGAGAAGACTAAGAATTGGACATTGCCGTCTTACACATGGTTACCTGATGAGCCAGGGAAATCCTCCTTGGTGTCATACCTGCAACACTCGTGTCACTGTCAAACACATACTAGTTGAGTGCCAGCTATACACGAACACCCGAAGGACAACATAAACTGGATGAAGACCAAACCGCCACTCTTAGTAATAATAGTAACTTTAATAATGTGATAATGTTTCTCAAAGACTCTCGGTTATACTACGCCATATAAATGTTGTTTTTTTACCATTTTGCTGATGTTGTAATTTCTTGATTTTAAATTCTTTATTTTCTTAATTCATGTTATTTAAACATACTGTACCTTACTTTTGTAACCGTGTCAATGGCCTGCGTTGCTGAGACACGTTAATTTAAATAAAAAAAAAATAAAAAAAATATATTCATTTTGTCATGGTATATGAAAGATTTGTATAAAAAAAATTCAAGAAGGGAGATACATCGTTGAAAACTATTACCTTATAAAATCCTCCAAATGTACACCATCATTCCTTTCAGAACCTAAAAATATTTATATTTAAGTATTTTTTCATAAATGTAAAAAATTAATAAACATCTAGACTTTTTCTAGTAGAACGTTTATTAAATATTGATGTCTACTAAAGGTACTAGTACACTTAAGAAGACCAAAAATAGTCATTTTTCAAGATTTTTTTCTCAGATCCTCTAATAAAAATGAACATAACACTTTTTACATATTAATATCTCGATGCCTCAGAAGCCAATCGGTGTTACTCAATAAATCTTTAAAATGAGATAATAAGATGTTTATGGAAATATGTAGTTGCAGAAAAATAAGGAGTCATTAGAAATAAATAAACCGTCTTTATTTATGATAATATAAGTACTATATTTATAAATACAAACAAGGAAACTAAAAAACTTTCATTATTTTTGAAAAATAATTCAGTATTTTCTACATGCTAGAATATTCCATAGGATGTTCCGAACTCTGAGGAAAAAACACAGTATGATTGTTATACCCGGTATACAATGACATTTACCTAACTGTCCAGCAATAATATTACTACATCACTATTCTTAAAGAATAAGACTATAACATACTAAAAAGATCACTAAAATCGGACAACAGGTTTAGGAAATTCGAGACATAAAAAAATGTCCCATTTTTAAGAATTTTGCTGTTTAGTGTATTTGGGATTTTTATGTAATCAGAATTATACAATTTTATTAGATATATTAATACTAAAACTAACTATCAAAAGACGAAAACTTAGTACTTGCGACATGTGATGAGAGGGCAAAAATACTCATTATTACAACTTATTATGCAAGGCAAAATCTGAGGAAAGCGAAATGTGGGAAGACGAAGAACATCCTGGCTTAAGAACTTACGGGAATGGTTCGAATCCAGTGGTGCAGAGCTATTTAGAGCGGCAGTCAACAGGGTCCGCATCGCCATGATGATTTCCAACCTTCGATAGAAGATGGGACTTAAAGAAGAAGAAGATTAGATATATTGTATATCACAACAGAGGGCAGCAAGCTGTCAGTAAAAAAGTATGTATGTGCAAAAAAAGGTAAAGAGGGACAAAGCTAATATAAAAGACAGGAAATAAGGCCAGCGTTTCTACAAGAATATGTAATTCTCGATGCAACGAGGGTCACCTAGAACCCCTTCCATCAAAACATCTAAACTGAGAAAGTACCCGGATATAAATAAATAATGCCTGGTTGCACCAACATATCTTAACCTTAAACCGTGCCTTAAGCTCAACTTTTGAAACATACGCGTTGCACCATTGAGTCTTAGATCAATTTTCAGCTTGACAGAATGGATTGCCACGTGGATTGCATCTTAAACTTCGTCTCAGTTAAGACGTGCTTAGATAAAAATCGAAAATTATTGATCTATAACCTGAGCTGGCCTAAGCTGGAGCTTAAGATTTGCTGGTGCAACCAATCATAAGAGTCCCGGACCAGATACTGCTCAATTTAAGCATAGAGAAAGGAAAGCTGCCATAAGATTGGAGAACCTACATCAACGCAAACCTGTACAATTAAACTTTGAACAAGCTAAATCATGCAATAAGAATAAAATGTTGTAGAAGCTCTCACGTGTTGTGTTTCTTCTGTGTGACAGTGATCGGCGTCATGTTGTCAAAGTAGTAAAAGAAAATCTACAGCGAAAGAAATGAAGGATTTAGAGAGCATCCATCATATAGTTCTGATTTATCACCTTGAAATTTCACATGTTTTGGCAACTGAAAAAGGCGTTAAAAGGTAATCATTTTTAGTGGAACGAGGAAATACAAAATACTGTAAAAGAATTCTTCGAACAACAGCCACAAGAATTCTTTAAGAACGTAGGTCCAAATATTTTACGGCTATCCATACTTTTTCTTTCTTTACACGGCAAATTACGTGTAGTATAATTCCACTGGTATAGAGATGTAAACATTAATTGACAATGACATTGTCATCATTAACATAGAGATGGCTATTTTGTTCAGTTTTTGAATGTTCTTGGATAACCGTTATTTGTAAAATCGCTTAAATTATTAATTCAGTTAATTAATAGGATTATTTTTTCACTATGTATTCAGTAATTATGTACAATAATCCATATACTATATAATAGAAACTAATAATCGAGAAAAGAGAAAAAGCGATAAAGTCATTTTAATAATATATTGTTACTATGGAAGGCTTAGATAAATTTTGAACATCTTTAACAACAGAATACTTGGATCACAGAATACAGTGGTGTACGCGCTAATAACCGGCAAAATAACGCAAAAGATGGAAAACATATTAAGTTGTGAGATAAAAAGAAGTGAAACTAGTGGAAGTGGGAAATTTAGCGATAAAAACCTATAAATTTACATTCGATTTATTGTTTCCCAGCTTTAGACGTATCAAGGGAGTATGCCCACTAAAACATGCCAGTAATTATTTATAGTTCGTTTTATCGACTTCTGAAGATACCGTTTTCCCTCACAGGTCCTAGTATTCTCCTCAGTACTTTCCTTTCGAGCTTTATCAACTTTCTAAGGAAACACTTCATTAGAATACAAAGATTGTAATGGGCCGGACATGTGATAAGACTGGGAGAGGATAGGCTACCAAAAAGAGCACTGAATGCTAGAATGCCGGGAAAGAGACCGGTTGGAAAGCCAAGAAAGCGCTGGGAAGACACAGTAAACAGCGACGTACAAGCCCTTTTAGGAGTCCGTGTATGGAGAAGAGCAGCCACAGACAAGCAAGGGTGGAGGCAAAAAATAAAGGAGGCCAAGGCTCAATTTGGGCTGTAGTGCCGTAGAAGAAGAAGAATTATTTATAGATATTATATTAATTTGTTCATAAAGTTTTTCTGGACCAAAGATGGATTTCAAGTGAACTTGCTTTTTAGATCAGAAAATTATCTCCAGGAGACAACAAAAAGAAAATCATACGAAGTTTTCTTACCGTGTTCGGTAAATTAAAATTGGTTTTTAAAGGTTTTTCACATAATAAAAATTTAAGAATAATCAATATTCACAAAATGGTTCCCGGTATGATTACGAAACATGTCTTATAAAACCAACACAGAAAACTAAAAATATTACTCAAATGAAAAATGGAATGATATATGCCTGGAATAAAGCTAACAAACAAGAAAATAAACATGTAATATGACAAAGATATAGAAATCGCATACCTATGTTAAAATGAAGAGGGGTTGATTATTTATATAGAAGGGAGAATAAAAGGCTAAGGAAAAATGTGACTATTTGGTAATTAGGAATAAATAAAATAAAACCAAGAGCAACAAGACGACAGCAAATAACCAAAGCTAGCCGAATAGTTTGAACGAGCAAGAAGGTTCGAGCAAAACAATGGTAAATACCCAATGATATTTCTAGGAATGGAGTACTTAACAAAGTGGAAAATGATGATATCAGAATAGACTATGCAACTGTGCATATTTGAAAATAGTGCTGCAAAAATGTACTTAAGTAGGCATACTACAGTATTATTCCTGCACTTTTTATTACTGTAATTTTCAATTTGTCCAATATAACTTGACCTTTCAAGAATTTTCCTGGTGATATTTGACAACAGAAAACTTGTTAAATGTATCAGAAAGAAAAATCATCAATTTGTATGGTTTACAAGAAAAGCGAAAGAGAGCAAAATACAAAAGGCACATTGTATTAAAATCACATCATTATCAAGCAAAACAGTTACTGTCGGTTCGCTAAACTCAGACACAACTGGCTAGTAGTGGCTAGTGATTTTAGTAAGTCATTTTTCCAATTTGGTAAAATTGGCAAAAAAATAATTACTAAATAGTTAATAATTACTAAATAGTTAGTAGTTTTGCTAAATTTAGCCAAATTGGCAAAAAACAAAAAAGTTACCTACTAAAATCACTAGTCAGTTGTAGTCAGTAGATGATTTTTGTAAAACAAAATAGGAAAATCAGGTCCTTATCATGTAAACTACTGTTCTAATTGGAAATAAGTCTCAATTTAACTTAAAAAATAATGATTTTATCGACGTTAGATTGTTTATTGAGAAACGTCAATAAAATATTTGTTTTAAGTTAAATTGTAGCTTATTTCCCAATTAGAATAGTATTTTATGGTAGGGGAGCAAAGTATGCTAAATGTGCAGTCACTCAAGCGTTATGGGGACCTATTGGGTTGTGGAGAGTAGGTCCTAAAACCAAAAAAACTTAAGTAAAGTTTTCCATTTTAGTGGGGACTTTCCATTTTTAATTTAATTTTCCATTTTCAACAATCGTTTTTTTAGATTATAGCGCCATCTATCCATAACTCGAAAAAATGTCTCGAATAAAAGTTACTTATTTTTACGTAAGGAATGCAAATCTGCAATAAAAAATGGGGGCTCCCATTTAAGATTTTAAAGTAACCCCCCACCTCACCTCTGTGAAGGTCGTGTTTGGTGCCATTCGATAGATTTTTCAAAAATATTGAATAAGTGTATTTTTCAGTTTTTCGATCTGGTGTTCATTTCGCGAAATATCGCGGGATTCGTATTTAAATAAGTTTTCAATCTAATGGCATATAAAACAACATAATGTTACTCTACATCCCACCAGACTGAAAACAATGGGAACCTTCTCTGGTTACACCTCCGAGGCTTCTACAATTTGCAAGCCATAACGGATGCTGAGACTAAGGACGATGAGGGAATTTTACAATTTATAATGAGAGACTAATAAGTTTCGAAACCGGTAGAGGTGCTTGCTGCACTCTCTGATTGGACTAGAATATGATGCGGCTGTATTTTCGTTTTGCAACGAAATTTAAAATGGTTATTCATTTTTGATTTACCTGTTTACTCTGATTGGAGTATGAAGGGAACCACTCTCGTTGGAACTTTACCGTGTTGAGCAGATGGGACGTGAATTATAAATTGTAAAATTCCCTCATCTTCCTTAGTCTCAACATCCGTTATGGCTTGCAAATTGTAGAAGCCTCGGAAGTGTAACCAGAGAAGGTTCCCATTGTTTTCAGTCTGGTGGGATGTAGATTAACATTATGTTGTTTTATATGCCATTAGATTGAAAACTTAGTCTTTTGCTAGCAGTTGCCGCTAGGGCATCTATGCCATTTCGTTCGTTGCAATCCGTGACTGCACGCCGGGGTTTGTTGTGGTTGGATCAGAGAGAGCGCATATGTGCCTCCTGATGAGAGACTAATAAGTTTCGAAACCGGTAGAGGTGCTTGCTGCACTCTCTGATTGCAGTATTTTCGTTTTGCAACGAAATTGAAAATGGTTATTCATTTTTCATTAAAATTTTAAATTTACCCCCCACCCCTCTCCGTGGGAAGTCGTGTTTAATATCATTCGATAGATTTTTGAAAAATATTGAGCACGTATTTTTTAGTTTTTCGATCTGTCATTCATTTCGAGAAACATTCGCTTTTTTCTTGTGAAACTTTAAGACTCACCCATTTCCTTACGCCCCGCTCAAATCGTCAGATTTTTGAAATAACACTGTTTTGCGTATACTTAACTTATCTTAATCTGACGATTTCGAGTTTTTCTAAGGATAGATTTTTTTTTCGGCCCCTCTTAACAAACTCCTCTTCATTAAGAGCCAATATATGGTAGAGGTACATTTTCAGGGTACAAGGTTTCTCCCCATGTGATAATCTGACGCGCTCGAATAACTGCAAAAATCCCCGCTTGGGCTCCCCTACCATTACATAAATGCCACCAATAAATATCTTCAGAACAATACCTTATCATGTACTTACTTAAAATTGTTTTTAATTCTTGGAGAAACTGTTCAGAATCCTTTATCTTGATATGCGTAAGAGGATCTATGTTATATCTCGCAAAAAACATTTCGATTTCCATATCGGTAAAACCGCATCTAAAAGTTACATTTATCAAAAATACGAGCTCTATTGAATGTTCGAATCAAATGAAAATTTGACTTCACGCATCATAGGATTCTCTCCACGCGAGATGCAATGGCCAGAGGATGGAACCTCACATAACGGACTTCAAGTGGTAACTTGGCCTGTACTTTGACCTTTAATACGCACTGATTATGGAATTATTATAATCCGAAGACGTTCTGTGATATAGACATCACAGAACGTCGAATTTAACTATTTTCTGTGATTAATGTATAGGTACAGCCAACTACAGGAATGTGTTTTCCTCGTGGATTTTTTTTATTAAAAATTTCTTAAAAATGTTAATTTATATAAACTAAATTATTAAGTTGAAAAAGTATACTAACGATCTATTAAAATTTCTGTCATTTATAAAGAATAGTGAAATGGTTTGCTTCCTGTGCGCACTGTATCAGATGAAATACAGTGTAGGCGAATAAATTAAATAATCAACAAAAAATTGCAAAATATCCTGAAAACGATAAATATTAGTTAAATTAAAGAATTTCCTATATTAATCAAATCTGACGTTTCCCCTCTATGGCTCAGTGATAAGAGAGCCCATCTTTTGATTCAGGGGTCGTGAGTTCGAATTTAAGCTGGGTAGGAAATTTTTCATTTATTAAAGAAATTAATAAATGAAAGTAGTTTCTATCCTTGGGGGATCGGTACTCACCAGATAGGCTGCAGACGTTCGGATACAATAATTAGCGTCTCTTTGTTAAGACAATGAAATCGAATTTTCAAAGCAACGAGACATTTACTCAACACACACTACACACTACACTAGGTAAGTGATTGCAAAATCAACTGTACCATGCCAATGAACATTACAGGCGAGCGACACGCACCCCCAAAATGACACGGTATAGACCACGGTTTGGTGAATGGCTAATGTTGGTCTTAGTTTATGTTTTTGATGGTGCTGAAAATGAAAATGAAGTTTACTTTGAACTTTAAGTGGGGGAACATTGTCAAAAACGTAATTTTACCCTAAAAATAAAAAAAAACAAAATCACTTTTCTGCGTTTAACTCGCTACAATTCTGTTTGGTCTTAATATTTTTTTCTGTAATTTTTGTAGCATATATTTTCACCTTTCTGAAGAGTATGGAACCTATTGCAAGCCTTCAATCATATTCTTATAAAATTTATGAATTTTTTAAAGTAAAAGGTGCACATTCGTGAATTTCATGACAACATTCAAAATGACAACATTTGAAATTCAGCTTTTTAATCATGCCGGTTTATGTTAAAATATAGAGTAGGTACAAAGAAGTTTTTCGGGAAGCTTTGGGTCAAAACGTTTTATAGAAAAAAAATGGTGCAACTTTTAATACCGACGTTATAGTGCAGTATATGAAGGTAAAAATCAACTGTTATCTCCGATTTCGATGAACCTTCATCGATTTTCATGAAAATTGGTGAATGATTAGAGGATACCTCAAGAAACAAAAGTGAACACCATAAATCGGTAGAGGTATAAACTCTAAGCAAAATTTGTTATATTAAATTATTAAAATTTAAAATACATCAATACTTTTTTAGTTATTAAAGATCAAAGATTTTACTTTTTTGTGAAAATGATGCATGTTATAAACCGGTTTTTCAAGAATTACTCAAAAACTATAAGTTTTCAGAACACAGTTATCATTACGAAATTTGAAGCTAATAAAACATCGAATAAATTCCTTGCTTGACAAACCTTTTAATGTTAATTCAAACTGAATTATGTCAACTCCGTTGATTTTTATGACATGAGGTTCATCCAAAAACCATTTAAAAGATAATTTCAATCGCTATAAAATCGTGTTAAATGTAATCTTTTATATCCCTTATTTTTTAAAGATAAAAGGTTAAAGAACCCCGGTTACTTGGTTTTCGCAGGACAATTTAGGTTTTAAACGTTTCTATCTCGGTTATTTTTTATTCTACAAAAATAAAAAAATAATCAAATCTTTGATAACAAAAAAGCTTAATTTTGTTCTCTATAATTTTTAACATATTATATCGGGTATTTTTGTAGTTACTATCAAAAGGAAAGAAAATTTACGAAAATTTTAAAAATACGTTTTAAACCGGTCAAAATGTTTGAGGTCATTACTTATGCTAAAGTAAAGAAAATGTTATAGGGGTTACTGTGAACTTTAATTTTGCTGCAAATGGCGTATGTTTTATTTTTCACTTTTTCCTAAAAAATTCGAAAGTGTCCTCTTATTTTCATCATAACTTTCTTAATTTTAATGCTATCAACTTTTTTAGAGCTTATTTGATAGGTATTACTGAGTACTTTGACAAGTATTTAGTAAGTAAATTTTATAAAATGCATCGTTTTTCCGTTATTTCAGCTTGAATACAAATTTAAGTACTCGCAGATTATTACGTCAGACAATTCTAAAAGATCTTTCTACTATCAAGTTTATTCGATTTTTTATTAGCTTCAATCTTGGCAATTGTAACTTTTTTGTAAAAACTTTTGATCTAGTAGGTATTATGTAGTAGTATTGATTTATTTTAATGACTTGATATGGCAGGGGAGGAAAGTATATGCTAAATTTGCAGTCACTCAAGCGTTATGGGGATCTATAAGGTTGTGATTATTAGGTCCTAAAATCAAAAAAGTTAAGTAAAATTTTCCATTTTAGGGGGAGCTTTCCATTTTTTAATTTCATTTTCCATTTCCAACCATCGTTTTTCCGATTATAGCGCCATCTGTCCATAATTCGAAAAAATATCTCGAATAAAAGTTGCTTAGTTTTACGTAAAGAATCCAAATCTGCAACAAAAATTTGGTGGTCCGATTTAAGATTTTAAAGTAACCCCCCACCCCCGTAGGAGGTCGTGTTAAGTACCATTCGATAGATTTAAAAAAAATTGATTTTTAAGTAAGTACCATTCGATGGATTTAAAGAAAAATTTGTGTTTTACAGTTTTTCGATCTGATGTTCATTTTGCGAAATATAGCGAGCGGGGTTTGTTTTTAAAATTTTAAATTTACCCCCCACCCCTCTCCGTGGGGGTCATGTTTAGTACCATTCGATAGATTTTTGAAAAATATTGAAGACGTACTTTTTAGGTTTTCGATCTGACGTTCATTTCGCGCAATATTCGCTTTTTTTTGGTGAAACTTTTTGACTCACCCATTTCCTTAAGCCCCGCTCAAATCGTCAGATTTTTGAAATATACACTCTTTTGCATGTACAGTGGAACCCCGATAAGTCGGCCTCCGATAAGTCGGAAGTCCGGCTAACCTGGACCGATTTTCATCAGACAAAACAAACATTTTTTCAGTTTGACCGATTTTTTACCAGGAAATGACCAATACTGTATACAACTGTATCTAATTTAGATGTACTGTGCATACCTATGGATGTCATGTTATGTGTTTTCAATTATAATGGAGTTTATTTGTAAGTATACTGTATTTTACTTCTTACCATATTCTCCGGCTAACCCGGATTTTCGATAGCCCGGATCAACCGCGGTCCCGATTAATCCGACTTATCGAGGTTCCACTGTACTTAACTTACCTTATCTGACAATTTCGAGTATTTTTAAGGATAGATTTTTTTTCGGCCCCCGTTAACGAACTTCCTGTGTTAAGAGCCAATATATGGTAGAGGTACATCTGCAGGTACCAGGTTTCTCTCCATATGATGATAATCTGACGCGCTCGAGTAACTGCAAAAATCCCCGCTTGGGCTCTCCTACCAATACAGGGTGAGTCATGAGGAACTGTACATACTCCTACCTCGTATAGAGGCCCCTATGGGGAATAACAAATGACCATTAAAAAGTATCTGCTCCCATTGTTTAATAATATACAGGGCGAGTTTCGCATTTTGACAGAAACTTGTATTCGTCATAATTTTTGAACGGTCAGATCGATGTGTCTCTTATTTTGGTCAATCGTTACACTATTACCAACTAATCAACTGATTTAGTCAACCTAGAAAAAAATCAGGTCCGGCTTTAAAAAATTAGTTCGTTTTGGTCTTAGAAAAAATTTCACCCTGTATACGCTTTTTGAAAACTCTAATATGAATTTTACAAATTAGACAAATAGGCCATTAAAATGGAATATTTATTTTTTCCCCACACGATTACTTAATTTTTTATAAAAAAATCAAATTTGACTACGAATTAAAAGTTTGGTAAAGTGAACCATAGATTTAATAAAATTAACTTTTATTACAAAAATTATTTTTTTTAAATAAATATTTAATTTATGTTACCACCCAATCAACTGATTTATTCAAACGAGAAAAAAATCAGGTCCGGCTTTAAAAAATTAGTTCGTTTGGATCTTAGAAAAAATTTCACCCTGTATACGCTTTTTGAAAACTCTAATATGAATTTTATAAATTAGACAAATAGGCAATTAAAATAGCATATTTATTTTTTTCCCCACACGATTACTTAATTTTTTATTAAAAAATCAAATTTGTCAAAATCGCAATTTTACCTTAAAAATAAAAAAAATTAAACAACGTTTTTCTTAAAATTAAAAGTTTCACCATTTTTTTTCTGTAACCCGTCTAGAGCTAAAACTCCCCATACACTTCTGTTTGGACTCTATAGTTTAACCTAGACGTGATCAAATAGACAAATTTTAAAATTTTTCACTTAATTTTTGCGATTTACCTTTGCAATTCACGAATCTGCACCTTTTATTTTTAAAAATTAATAACTTTTACGAGAAGAAGACTGAAAGTCTACAACAATTTTTATAGTCTTCACAATGGTAAGAGATATGTGCTGTAAAAATGTCAGAAAAAAAAATATTAAAATGGAACAGAGTTGTAGCGAGTGACCGTGATTTCATTTTTTTTTTCATTTTTAGGTTAAAATTCATATTTTGACAAATTTGATTTTTTAATAAAAAATTAAGTAACCGTGTGGGGAAAAAATAAATATGCCATTTTAATTGCCTATTTGTCTAATTTATAAAATTCATATTAGAGTTTTCAAAAAGCGTATACAGGGTGAAATTTTTTTTAAGACCAAAACGAACTAATTTTTTAAATCCGATCCTGATTTTTTCTAGTTTGAATAAATCAGTTGATTGGGTGGTAACATAAATTAAATATTTGTTCAAAAAAAATTAATTTTTGTAATAAAAGTTAATTTTTTTAAATCTGTGGTTCACTTTACCAAACTTTTAAGAATTATTCATAGTCAAATTTGATTTTTTTATAAAAAATTAAGTAATCGTGTGGGGAAGAAAAAATAAATACGCCATTTTATTTGCCTATTTGTCTTATTTGTAAAATTCGTATTAGAGTTTTCAAAAAACGTATACAGGGTGAAATTTTTTCTAAGACCCAAACGAACTAATTTTTTAGAGCCGGACCTGATTTTTTTTCTAGTTTAAATAAATCAGTTGATTGGGTGGTAACATAAATTAAATATTTGTTTAAAAAAAATTAATTTTTGTAATAAAAGTTAATTTTTTAAATCTATGGTTCACTTTACCAAACTTTTAATTCATAGTCAAATTTGATTTTTTTTATAAAAAAATAAGTAATCGTGTGGGGAAAAATAAATATGCCATTTTAATTGCCTATTTGTCTAATTTGTAAAATTTATATTAGAGTTTTCAAAAAGCGTATACAGGGTGACATTTTTTCTAAGACCCAAACGAACTTATAATAAGATTATATTAATGTGCAAAAATCTGTGGCAAATGGACTAGTTTCCATGCCAAACATCATCACCATCATCATCAAGACCCAAACGAACTAATTTTTTTAAAGCCGGACCTGATTTTTTTCTAGTTTGACTAAATCAGTTGATTGGGTGGCAATAGTGTAACGATTGACCAAAATAAGAGACACATCGATCTGACCGTTCAAAAATTATGACGAATACAAATTTCTGTCAAAATGCGAAACTCGCCCTGTATATTATTAAACAATGGGAGCAGACACTTTTTAATGGTCATTTGTTATTCCCCATAGGAGCCTCTATACGAGGTAGGAGTATGTACAGTTCCTCATGACTCACCCTGTATAATGAATAAGTCATTATCAAAATTATTTTGCTTAAAATTTGTCTCTACAGTGGCGGCTCGTGACCTCAGTATGCGGGTAGGCGACACATATACCTTTATATATACTCTATAATCTAATATACTTTACATATTATAGGTATACTCGTATACCTATATACACAGTGTGTCGCATTTAAGATGAAGACACCCCTATATTGCGGCTATCAAAATAAATACAGATTTAAAATTTTGCTATCTACTGCGAATTTACAAACAGGGCGAATTTTCGATATTTTGCTTCGCGTTAGAGATATCAAAAAAAGTTATTTGGAAAAGTTGTTCCAAATATTATTCTAACTCCACGTACCAAATTTTATGACAAAATTCGCACTTTTAGTTTTTTCAGTATTTGTAGTCAGGATCCTAAAACATACAATTGGCTATCCCGAGATGCAGCTCGAGACAACCATTGCCGAAGGCGCAAACAAATGTAGCCTAACCTAGCCCCAAAAAGTTCCAGGAAATTCTCGTTCACTAGGGCTAGACAAGCCACAGCCATAGTAACAACAGCCCTGTGCTTAGCGTAAGAATGAGAGACGCATATCATTCTGTTCTGTTCTTTAGGTTAGGCAGATTTTAAAGTGCCTGACCATAGGGTAGTGCCATAATTTAGAAGTCAGTAGTACTACTACGAGGAGCGTACAATAATTACAACTTTGAAGAGAAATTAAAAAGTAGCTTTTTTATTTTAGATACTTACGCATTGTGTCAAAATTTATAAATTACAATTTTGAAATAAGAAAATTATATTAATAAATAATTTATTATTGTATTGTACATTTGAAGAGGTTAGGCAGCGCCTACCTTGCCTACCCCGACGGGCCGCCCCTGTGTCTCTATATCAATTTATGAGAGGAATATTCGGTAGAGTGTGTGAAAATGGTGTTTGGAGGAGGAGGTACAACTACGAGGTATACCAAAGATATAAACATATATTTGGTGGTAAAGACGTAGTATCTCTTATAAGAATAGGGAGACTAAGATGGGTAGGACATCTAGCAAGATCACAGCAGAACAACCCTCCTATAGAAGAATCTTTATGTCACAACATGTGGGAAGTAGAAATAGGGGTAGGCCAAAACTTAGATGGAAGGATAGTTTGGATGAGAATGGGAGAAAAATAGGCGCAGCAATCTGGCAACGGTTGGCAATGGATAGGACTGACTGGCGTAATATACTTGGGAAGGTCGAGGCTCTTTCATAGGGCTGTAGCACCATTGATGATGATAATGATATCGATTTATAGGGTTATTTTTAATAAAATAATTTTCGCCTCCGAGAAGGGGTGGCATCCACCCCTAGGGTAAAAGCGTAAGTTACCACCATGTCACTGTTGTTTATTCAGGAATCCTCTAACCCTAGTCATTCACCAACTTTCAGTAAAAACGAAGGTCGGAGGTAATAGTTAATTTTTACCTTTATACATTGAACTATAACGTCCGTATTAAAGTTGCACCATTTTAATTCCATAAAATATTTTGATCTAAGACTTTCCAGAAAACTTCTTTGTACTCTTTATTTTAATATAAACGTAATTAAAAAGCTAAACTTCAAATTTTATCACTCAACTTTTGCGATTTAACTTTGCAATTCAGGAATGTGCACCTTTTGCTTTAAAAAAATCATAACTTTTATTAAAATACGATTGAAGTCTTGCAACAGATCAAGCAGTCTTCAGAAAAGTGAAAAATGTATTCCGTAAAAATTTCAGAAAAAAATATTTTTATTTTTAAGGTAAAATTACGTTTTTGACAATGTTTCCCAATTAAAATTCAAAATAAACTTCATTTCCGTTTTCAGCACCATCAAAAACATAAAGTAAGACCAAAATTAGCCATTCACCACCCGTGGTCATCTCGAGAAATAAGCGTTATTTTGGGGTGTGCCGTTGGCCTGTTAATTGTCGAGGCATTATGTAAGCTAAATAAAAAAAATCTGATGTTAGCATCGCCATGCTAATGCTATGATTGTAGTCTATGTAAATTTACTTTTTTAAAACATCTCTGATTTCTCTTAAGGTGGTCTTAATTTCTTTTTTCAGTTTCTGCGGAAAGAATCGTCTGAAACTGCCCCATTTTCTAAACAATTTGGCGAGTTTTTCTCCTATGTATTCTGTCATTTGAAGCTCGTCTGGTGCTAAAGCTATTTCTGTTTTAACATCGGAGTAAGTGTCGTTGATAATCGCCAAAAACATATTCTGAAAAATAAAATAATACGATTCTGAAGCTGTTGAAGGTCTCTTGTGGCATTTTTTGTTTTAACATGCTAAAAATGCGACCATTATCATAACGAAAACTTTGTTTATTTACATATTTAAATTCATAATATAGAAACTTACTATTAAAAATGTTGTTTAGAATTAAAAACTGTTTTAATGTGCAATTTATTATATCCTTCGATGGAGTCTACCCCAAAATCCCGACAGCCAAAATCCCGACAGCCACAATCCCGACGGCCAAAATCTTGACACGCCAGAATCCCGACAGGCCAGAATCCCGACAGGCCAGAATCCCGACAGGTTTGATAAGTTTCTTTTTAACATATAATTACATTTATTTCTTGTTTTTTGTTTATGGCCATCTGTTTTTTATTTTTTGTTACCAAACAAAAGTATTTTGTATTAAAAGTATTAAACAAAAGTCGGAATTTTTACTTATGCGAGGATTGTTGCATGTCGGGATTTTGGCCTGTCGGGATTCTGGCGTGTCGGGATTCTGGCGTGTCGGTGTTTTGGCTGTCGGGATTTTGGCTGTCGGGATTTTGGGCGGCACCGCCTTCGATGGTCCCAGGATGGTCAAAATATTAGATTGTTGTATTAGCAAATTTGAACCGTAATGACGTACTTATTTTAAATAATAATACCCTGGAAATTAATAAATTAAAAAGTACAGATAATTCATCTTATCTAATCCAAGATATCTATCAAGTAACAGTCGAACCCATCAATTAATAAATTTTCTTGAGTTGGGATTGATTTCATGAAATCGAATGAACTATCTTTTAGTAAAGTCGTCCCAGGAACGCAACTCATCAATATTGGCGATATCATTTTAAAGTCTTCTACTTTAAAATGTATAATATATGTTTGAATTGCCAATATAAATGAGTCAGATTAAATAAATTAGAAGAATTTTTTTACTTAGCAACAACATTTTTGTTTATTTTAGTAGTATTTTGTATTTTGACAACGAAACCCGATTTGGGCTTCGAAACGTTAATAAAATCATTTTTTTGGTAAAACTGTGGCTTATTTCCCATTGAAAATAGTTGATTATAAATCTTAATGTTGTGGCTATACGAACTGTCAGGGAACTTTAATCAATTTTGGCCACCCTGTATAAACTATGATGTTAATGTTTATATTACTGAATAGAGAATTGAATAACCTTCCAAATGAGCTACCACACGACCCCTATTCCCATTTAAAAAAGTCATCGATTACGTCATCACGCCCAAATGGATGACGTCACTATTATTACATATGTCAATGAATTTATTCCAATGAATTTATTCCATAATTTTGAACCTCTCTAAATGTATTATTAAAAGTTTTTAAAACACAATACATATTCACGTTTAATAAATATTGCATTTTCAACGTCAAGCAGTAGCAGTAGGTACCTATATTATAAATGTATGAATAAACTATACTTACACAAAAGAATACACGATCAACAAATACAGATAAAGAAACCAAGGTATGAAACAAGACTAAGATAGACAAGGCGAAAACGGATGGTTCGTTGGAAAAAATATTCCTATGAGATTTTTTTCCATAATCACATTCGTGAGACATCCCAGAATAAGGGAGAATAAAACATCTATTGACTTATTATTTAATAAGGAAATTTGGCCACCTGGTGTAAACATTAAATGGTCTACAGAATCCTGATGCTTCGAACCAACAACTTCATCTGAGGCAAATATGAAACCGAAGCACATCAGAAGCCCAGTTAGCTTGGAAAATCCAATTACCATTCCAAGTAAAAACAAAAATGAAGTTCAAAACACAAATATACTTACTGACAAGCAGGCCATCGAAATTTGCAAATCTAAAGATCCGTTCCGTTCCCAAATTAATTTCATTAAGAAAGATACTTTGGAACCATCGATAAATTTGGATCCTTTAACACCACCAAGAGTTAGATTAACCAATAACTCAAACAGTCGATATCTTCTAGCAAGATTAAGGGAACCGGATATATTAAAAGCAATTAAGCTACATCTTGCTTTCCTACACGACCAGCCTGCCTCAGTATTTTGTGATGGATATACCAACACCAGTGTGAAACTATTTTTGGCTTCCGAAGGACTACCTACCAAGACTGAGGAACTAAGAAAAATTCTTCTAGAATTTAACGATGCCTATGGAATTGGTCCAGCTGAGGTGGAAGCTGATCTTGTTGCTTATAGGTCCTTTCTAAGTTCAGAAAGAATCATACATCTACAAAAATCAAGGGAATGTCACCGAAATTATTATTCTACTAGCTCTCCAAGACGAAATTTTTAAATAACACGACGTGTTCTGAGGAACTAGAAACCTCGAATAATTTTAGTGATGACAACTTTAGTATGGTTCTGATTAATATTCGTTCTATAAGAAATAAAACTGACGAATTAGTTTTGTTTCTGGAAGAATTAGGATTTCCCCCGATAGTTGCGGTTACAGAGCACTGGCTTGAAGTCAACGAGCCTTTTTTTGTAGAAAAATATACCACAATTGCTAGGTATGATCGTCCAAGTTCAGCTCATGGAGGCACCCTAATTCTTTCTAGAAATAATGATTTTTCTCTGATTACAAAATATGACTTTCTGTTAAATGAAGCCTTCTTTGAGTTTTCCCTAGTTTATAATAAAAATCTTAATCTTTACATTATTTGCATCTATAGATCACCTGACTCCCCTGTGGAACTATTTTTTCAGAACCTGCTAAATTTGTTAGATGACTTGCCTCATAGAAGCAGAAAAATTCTATGCGGGGACTTCAACATTAATTATGATGCTGCTTGTGCTACCCAAATGTCCTTGGTCAACATATTTGAATCATATGGTCTCTCAATGCACGTTAATTCTCCTACAAGGATTACAAAAACTTCATCTACCATAATTGACTATATTGTCTCAGATTTCTCACCCCTTGATGTCTGCTCTACAATTATTAATGCGGGATTATCAGATCATGAAGCAGTATTTACGAAGTTTAACATCTTCAGCAAACCCTCCTCGAAAACCCGACGTTTAGGTAGGATTTTTTCGGCTGGGAATTTTCATAAATTTCAAAATTTATGCTTAACTTCTGAGTGGCATTTTCCTTCTGCGGACGTGGACTATAATTTCAACGATTTTATAGAAAAGCTTGTCTCTATCTTCAATAAGGCATTTCCTTTAATTTCAATTAAGCCAAAACATCACAAACCCTGGGCTACAAAAGGTATTCGCATATCAGCCAAAAATATGCGCTCACTATTGTATATCAAGAAATTTGCTACCAACGTCTCTGTCACTCAATATATCACCAAGTACAGGGTAACCTATCTAAAACTCATCAAATCAGCTAAAAAAGCCTACTATCAAAATCGTATGGAAAGCTCTAAAAGTGTTGCAAAAGAAACTTGGTCCATAATAAACGATCTTCGAAATAGAACTCACGCAGTTCAAACATTTGCCCTTCCAGACCCGGAAAATCTAAACGAATATTTCGTTAATGTGAGTAAAAATATAACTTCTACTATTTTGCCACAAAAAGATCCCATTTCCTATCTCCCCAATTCAGGAGTGTTCTCGAATTCATTCTTTTTAAGACCAATCGATATAACTGAACTGATCCAAACTATCAATAGTATCAGAAGCAAATCATCCTGTAGTACTGATGGACTATCCATAAAAATCTTCTCAAATCTCACAGAAAATGTGTTGGAAAACCTCGTCTCACTAATTAATGATTCCTTTGAAAGAGGCAAATTCCCAGAGTGCCTAAAGATAGCCATTATTATTCCCCTTCATAAGGGTGGTGAAAAATCTAATGCTTGCAACTATAGACCTATTGCCTTACTACCGGTACTTTCAAAAATTTTTGAGAGACTCATAAAAACCCGTCTCATGTCCTTTCTCATTGATAACAACATCTTATCCCCAAAATCAGTTCGGCTTTTTAACTAATAAATGAACCACCGATGCCTTGTTTTCTGTGTTTCATGAGGTTTACCAAGCACTAAACAATAATCTTTATACTGCCACTGTTTTCTGTGACTATGCCAAAGCTTTTGATTGTGTAAATCACGACATTTTGATTAAAAAACTAAATTTCTATGGGATTCGAGGTATTTCTTTGAATTGGTTCCAATCTTACTTGAATAATAGGAAACAAATAGTTAGAGCAAATGATACTGACTCTAGTCTCAAAAACATTGTATGTGGAGTACCACAAGGTTCAGTATTGGGTCCTCTACTGTTCCTTATCTTTATAAATGACATCACTAACTTAAAAATCGATGGAAAAATTTTTCTTTTTGCTGATGATACCAGTATCACTTGGAGCAACTCAACTATTGCATCTCTTCATGCAACTATAACTTCTGATTTGCTTACGATAAAAACCTGGTCTGACTCTAATTTACTCTCTTTTAACGTGGATAAGACAGTAGCATTATCCTATAAAAGTGCTCTTCAACCCCTGCTTGTTAATAACAGCCAGATCTCTACCGTTGATTCTGTAAAATTTCTTGGTATTTTTTTAGACAGCAACCTCAAATGGTCCCTTCATATCGATGTGTTAAGTAAGAAACTTGCCTCAGCCTGCTATGCTATAAGATCTGTTTCGAAAGAACTCAATTTAGAAAAAATCAATGGGAAAATCCCAATAGTTGGCTGTATACCATAGTTTTTACTTCTGTATTGGTAACTCAATTTAGCATCTTCTAAACTAACATATTTTTCTTTGTTCGAGTCTCATCTTCGATATGGTCTTCCTTTTTTGGGGTTCTAGTACAGCTGCCCAGTTAGATGTTATTTTTAAATTACAAAAAAGAGCAATAAGGTATCTGTTTGGCCTCAGAAGAACAACACATTGCAGAAGTTACTTCAAAGATCACGGCATTTTAACCCTTACATCTTTATATATTTTAGAAACTGTTTGCTTAATTCGTAAACACATGCATGTCTTTCCAGCAAGGCCTCGTCATGACTACTCCACCAGAAATTCAAATTTTGATGTCTATTTACCGATCCCGTCCTCTGAGTTAGTAAAGAAATCTATATTATATTCCGCAAAAAAACTATACAACCATCTTCCTTTACAACTCAAATCTGCAACATCTTTCCCCAAGTTCCGTAAAATGACAAAAGCTCATCTATCTAAAGCTCTCTTAAAACCAGGGAAGGATCCGGCGGATACAAAGAGTTTTAGACCTGTATCTCTCTTGTGCCACCTTTTCAAGGCCTTTGAAAGAATGATACTGAACCGGATCGCAGAATATGTGGAGACTAAAATTATTCCAGAACAAGCAGGATTCAGGCCCGGAAAGTGCTGCTGCAGTCAAATTCTTAATCTCACCCAACATATTGAAGATGGTTTTGAACGGAAGGAAATAACAGGAGTAGCGTTCATAGACCTAACTGCCGCCTATGATACAGTTAACCATCAACGGCTACTCGCAAAACTCTACGAAACTACAAAGGATTTCCGACTAACAAGGTTAGTGAACTGTCTCCTCCAGAATAGACGCTTCTACGTAACGCTCCAGTCCAAGAACAGTCGGTGGAGGGACCAAAAAAATGGGCTACCACAGGGAAGTGTCCTCGCGCCGATTCTATACAACATATACACCAACGACCAACCCATACACCAACAAACAAGGCAATTTATTTACGCTGATGATACAGCGGTGGCAGCTCAGGGAAGAACCTTCAATGAAGTCGAAGTGAAACTGACAGATGCCCTGGGAGACTTAGCTCTATACTATGATAAAAACCATCTGAAACCCAATCCCACAAAAACCCAGGTATGTGCTTTCCACCTGAGAAACAAGCATGCCCGAAGGTCGCTGGAGGTGGAATGGCGTGGTCAGATGCTGGAACACAACAAGACGCCAAAATACCTTGGCGTCCGTCTGGATAGAACTCTGTCTTACCGATACCACTGTCAAGATGTCAAGAAGAAAGTAAGTGGCAGAAATAATATCATCCGCAAGCTAACTAATACAAAATGGGGAGCACAACCACACACTCTCCGCACTTCTGCCTTGGCATTATGTTTTTCGGCCGCGGAGTTTGGAGCACCAGTATGGGCAAACTCCGCTCACGCAAAGAACGTCGACGTGGCTCTAAATGAAACGGTCCGTATAATATCGGGTTGCCTGAAACCGACACCTATCGAAGAGGTATACCCCATTGCTGGAATTGCTCCACCACCTATCAGGAGGAAGGTCACGTCAGAGGTAGAACGGAAAAAGCAGGAGACGGACCGAAGACACCCCTTATATGACCACCAAACTCAGCCAAGCAGACTAAGATCTCGGAAAAGCTTCCTGAAAACATCAAGATCCATCCCCGAAGCGCCAGAGACGCGCCGAATACACCTATGGCAAGCGTCAGCTACCGCGACACATTTTCCTCCCTCGGAGGAAATGGCTGCTGGACACAATTTACCGTATCCGACTTGGAAAGCGCTAAACAGACTAAGAACCGGCGTTTCACGTTGTGCTAGTAACCTGAAAAAATGGGGATACCAGGAGGACGATACCTGCGACTGTGGCGCGGTTCAGACCAGCCGGCATCTACTATCATGCACAGAGATGAGAGAGACCTGCACAGAACAAGACTTAATTATAGCAAATGACAGGGCCATCTATGTGGCCAACCATTGGAAATACAGAATTTAAAGTTGTTGGTGTTCCGGACACGGAAAGTAAGTAAGTATCTATCTAAAAGACCATATTATTCAGTAGAAGAGTTTCTTAATGACTAACTAAGAAATTACAGTAATGTACAAGTAACCAAACTTATCTATATTTGGGTGTCACATGTAGCAGCTTAAACTTATTAGTTCCTATGTCTATAAATAGTTTACTTTGTTGTATATTCAATTTGCAATTTCTATAAATTGTTGCAAATATATCGATTTTGTTTTTTTTTCTTTACTTTATTAACTTATATTTTGTATTTACGTATATTTTTTTTATATTGACGATTTATCAAATTTCAGAAAATTGTATTTGTTATTGTTATTGTTAGATATTATTTATTTATTTTTTCTGACTTTAATTAAGCTTTGTCCATAAAATTTGTATTTTCAGTGACAATAAAGCATATTTCTATTCTAAGGTTCAAGAAGTCGCCCACGTGAAAAGTGGTCCAAATTTTTTTTTACCAATTTTTTTAATCAAATTGTAAAAATCAATATTTTTGGCCCGGCTTAATTTTTTTTAGGTTTTTTGAACCAATCTGGATAGAAAAGGTCTCTTATAATTTTTCTATAAAGTTGATCGTTTTCGAGTTATAAGCAATTTAAAATTGAAAAAAATAGAAAAATTGCGATAATTAAGGCTTAACAACTAGGTTAAAAGTTATTATTCTGAAAGTCAAAAAGTGACTAAATCAAAGTCTAAAGCCTTCCCTACAGGCAGGGCCGGCGATAACGGGCCTGCAAGGGATGCACTGCAGGCGGGCGCCCCTGTTCGGGGGGCGCCAGAATGAGCTTTTTTGCTGGTATTATGCAAAATAGAAAATTATTCAATAGAAAAATTCATTTTTTAAATATGGTTTAAATTCGTCACAATAGCCTAATCTGTGTTTGTTAGTTTTGCATATCACACATGTAAAATATACAAAAATATGCAATGTGCATAGAATTCTTGCCATGTAGTAATATAATTTATTGGTCAAAGATATCATATTTCAACCAAACAACTATGCTCTAAATAAAATATAGACTGCTTTGTTTATTTTTTTCAAATTTCTTGCAAGTTGTAAAGCGGGCTCCACACTCTCGGCAAAGTTACTTCGCCAAAGTTGACCGAAGTCAGAAGTACCTCTCTACACACTCATTCTACTTCGCGAGGAAGTGCGATATCGACAAAGAGCGGTGCGATACCGACAAAGATCCCTTTGACTCGGACGCGCCAGACCGACAGAGAATGGAAGTAGAACGAAGTGAGGCAAAGTTGCACAAGGTGGCCGTCTACACTCTCGTACTTGTTGAACCTCGATCGACTTCGGCGAGAGTGTGGAGCTCACATTAGTTTTGTATCAACAGTTATGAGAGGAAGTGAATGATTTCTAGTAAAATAATCTAGATTGAAAATCTGTCTAATTTAAGTATTATGTACGTATTAAGAGGTCTCAAGTTAAGTATTAATCGCATAAAAACGTAATATTTAAAATAAACATTTTACATAAAATTTAGTTTATATGAGCTCCACACCACACTCTCGCCGAAGTCGATCGAGGTTCAACAAGTACGAGAGTGTAGACGGCCACCTTGTGCAACTTTGCCTCACTTCGTTCTACTTCCATTTTCTGTCGGTCTGGCGCGTCCGAGTCAAAGGGATCTTTGTCGGTATCGTACCGCTCTTTGTCGGTATCGCACTTCCTCCCGAAGTAGAACGAGTGTATAGAGAGGTACTTTGGACTTCGGTCAACTTTGGCGAAGTAACTTGCCGAGAGTGTGAAGCCCGCTTTAGAGCTCTTTTGAATTTAGTATTATTTCATGTGATTATAATACAGAATAGTTTGTCAGTTTTACTCTGCAGTTAAAGAATCTAGTGTTGCATTCAATTAATATAAAATTATATTTGTTAAGTACTCAGTACTAATATTAAATTAGGGTTTCACATTACTGCAGAAGCATAATCTTGAGGTTATAAAGTTATTATTTTTATTTAGTTAAATAAAAATGGAATCAAAAAAAAATATCTGGGACACAAATTGAAAAAGAAAAGCCGAAAAAGCGGAAATGACAAAAAAACAGTATTAGTTCTCATAGCCAATTTCTTAAAAAAGTTAAAGTGAAGTTGTTTTGTCAGATAATGGGTCCAATAAAACTGTAACCGAACTTTATTTACCGGGGACATTTGCGGATAGCGAGACACCGACTTAAGTCGGTGCCTCGCTGCTCGGAACATACATTTGTATGACATAAGTCCAAAATCAAGTCATTAATAGAGAGAAAAGCTCTTCTAGCTACCCCTAAAATCAGGTGGTTTAACCACATAAAGTAATACAGATTTCCCATTACCCAGGGCATCCAAAGTAACGTTAGTAGAAAGCCTCATCACTCGTTATGTACTGCGATAGGGAGGGGTGGTGGTATAGCTTGGGGGTCAGATAGATACCATTCCAGGTTATGAGAGGTCAGATACGTACCACTCCAGGTTGCGCAGTGTGACCGGTTTTATCTTCGGACAGGTGGGTCTCACTGTTCCATTAGAACACACCTAAATTAGGTCATTAAATTTCCCCGAGGCTTGGGTTGTACGAGTATATTTGTGTATGTGTGTGTGTGTGTGGCGAGGGGGGGGGCGCTTGTGCTAGTTTTAGAGGCGGGCACCTTATACCCTAGCGCCGGCACTGCCTACAGGATCCTGAAGAAATTTTTGTCATTATTTTATTACTAAGCTGATATTATTAAGTAATAATAATGAGCGCCATGCACGTGTTAGGCGGCCGTAAATGCTGAGTGCAAGAGAGATGCTATTCCGGCAGTCCAATTGTGCATTTTACTCGCACTAACATTTACAGCCGCGTCAATAAAATCTAACCGCTTATTGTTATTAATTGAAAATAACAGCTTAGTAATAAATTAATGACACAGATTTTTTCAGGATCATGTAGTAGGGGCTTTAAACTTTGTTTTAGTCACTTTCTGACTTTCATAATAATAATTTTTAACCGAGTTATTAAGTCTTAAAAATGGCAATTTTTGCGGTCTTCAAATTTTAAATTGCTTATAACTCAAAAAAGATCAACTTTAGAGAAAAATTATAAGAGACCTTTTTTGTCCAGAATGGTCCAAAAAATCTAAAAAAAAATGGCCAAAATGGCTGATGGGCCAAAAATATTGATATTTTGCAATTTGACTAAAAAAATTGTTAAAAAAGAATTTGGACCACTTTTCACGTGGGCGACTTCCTGAGCCTTATTCTGGGATGTCTCACGAAAGTGATTATGCAAAAAAATCTCATGAGAATATTTTTCCCAACGAACTCGCCGTTTTCACCTTGTCTAAGATGCCTAGGAGCCTCAAAATCAAAAGCAAAGTAACTAAAGAATGTTAGATAGTAAATCACGTAAAGACAATAATTTTTTACTTGAAGTTATATGACTACGGCCCTTTTAAGGCTCATTCGCAGATACACCGATGTGGCTCATTTATTTTAAAATAATATAGAATAATAGTCTCACGTTTTATACCGCTTTGGGATTATAGCAGGGTTGTCTGCTATCTCTAGGGCCTACGCCTACGGTATACAAAGAAGGTAACAGAGCCAGTGCTACGCTTCAACCGTCTATTATTACCCCTGGTTTACCCAAGGTACTCATTTTATTCATTTTATTCAGACTGAGTCGACCTGGGGCCTACAGACATTTTTAAAAATGTCTAGATGTTCTCGCCGGCGGCGCTGGGAATCGAACCCCGGCCTACCTGCGTGGAAGTCAGACATCTACCGCCTGAGCTATCCGGGTCCCTACAATATATTTTCCTATACTTAATATTCCCTATTTTACGTATCCTACTTAATTTGTTATTTTTATTTTTCTTATCTTTTTGTTTACAAATTTTTTTGTTCTTTTTTTATTTTCCCCTTACAGAATGAGTGCCCAAGTTGGTGGTTAGTCAGCGAAAGATTTCGTTATGTGTTCAAATTTTCAGATGTAGTTACCTAGTCCGTTATTTTACATAGTTCTTTCGAATATTGAAAATTGAAAACAAGGATTTTACCGCTGAGTTTGATACAATAACATTCTTTGATATTGACGACTCAACTTTGACATGAGTACCTATATTCCAATAAAAAATACGAAGTTTTCGAAATATGGTTGCTTTCAGATATTATATTTAAAATTAGCAGACGAAAAAAAAACTTATCAAACTTCAAAACATTTTTCAATTTAATATACATGTAAATACGGTATGCGACAAAATAAACAGTACTAAAATGCATATGCCTCATAGACCAGGGTATCTGTAAAAATATGAGAACATTTGGATGTTGAGAGGTGACTCATATTTTTTACAGAAGTTGCTTGAAAATAACATATAATAATATTTGAGTTATCCTCCCACTCAAAAAGGTTCGGAACATTGTTTAAATAAACAAAATTTCAAAAAATGAAGGAAAAATTCGATTTTTTTCTTCGTTTTTTGATTATAACTTTAAAAGTATTCATTTCCGAGAAAATTTGCACTGAAATAAAAGTTGAGTGATAAAAAATTTCCTTCAATATAGGATTAGATACACATTTCAAAAATTGTCACCCTTGTTGCAAAATAGCAATAATTGCGAAACAACCATAAAAAACAAGTACAGTGGAACCTTGATTATCCGTCTCTCCATTAACCGTCACCTCTGTTAACCGTCAGGGTACATACAGACGTTGTATTGACTACATAAGCAAAAAATTTTAATGTAAAAAAATAAAAAAAGTTAATTTGATTTGTGATGAGGACACAAACGGCTACCCATTGCTGACAGATAAAGAAATCGTTGAAATGGCAACAAAGGCGGCCCAAACAGATTCAGAAGCTGACACAGACTTGGAAGTTGATTGTAGATATGTTGATGAACCTATTGTAACTGACAAAGATTTGCGTCAATAACCTAGAAAAGCTGCATGGCACATGCAATAATTCATCGAGTGGTATTCTCAACAAGAAGAAGCCAATAAGTAGATTGCATGGTCTTATGCCGATTAAGAAATTCAGCCGTCGCAAAATGTGAAGCAACTGTAAAACAAGCAAAGATTTCGAATATTTTAAATTGATTCGATTGTACGAACACAAATCCCTCGCATATTGTCAAACAAAACATACAAATGAAATTTGAAAGTTGTACTATGAATTTTTAATTCTTTTTAATGTTCTGTTAACTGTCTTTTCGATTATCCGTCACACCCTTGGTCCGGTGCCCTGACGGATAATCGAGGTTCTACTGTATTCGCATTTTACGTTTTTCAATCATTTATGCTAAACTTAGGACCTTCATGTTTCACCCAGAAAAACTTTTGTCATATATTAAAACAATACTGTAAATTTCGTTAAGATCGGTTCAATAGATTTTGCAAAATAAATTTTGCAATCCAGCTTTCGCAAAAAATTCATTTTTTTAAAATGTTGCAGGACTGAAAATAAGACAGACAGCAAGTTGAATTTTTTTCTACATATAGAAGAATACTATACGTTTCATTTGCAATTTGCAAAAGTAAAATCGGTTAACCTCCAAGGCGTCAGGAATTTTTTGAAATAAACATTAATTTTTGGTGCTGCGCGCAGGACAGCGCATACGTTTGCTCTGTTTGGGCATTCCAATGACCTTTGATAATGATTGATAAATTTTAATTTTTAGTACATTTCGATATAAGTAAATAAATTTGTTTATTACAAAATCAAAACACATACTCTGTCCTTTGAAATTACGCTTTTTTTTTCAAATTCAACTTGCTATCTGCTTTATTTTCAGTCTTGCAACATTTTGAAAAAATGAATTTTTTTGCGAAACTGGATTGCAAAATTTATTTTGCAAAATCTATTAAACCGATCTTAATGAAATTTACAGTATTGTTTTAATATATGATAAAGTTTTTCTGGGTGAAACATGAAGGTCCTAAGTGTAGCATAAATGGTTGAAAAACGTAAAATGCGAATATGTACTTGTTTTTTATGGTTTTTTCGCAATTATTGCTATTTTGCAAAAAGGGTGACAGTTTTTAAAATTTGTAACTAAACCTATATTGTAGGAAATTTAGTCGCGCAACTTTGATGTCTGTGCAACTTTTCTCGGAAGTGAATACTTTTAAAGTTATAATCAAAGAACGAAGAAAAAACTCGAATTTTTCCTTCATTTTTTGACATCTTGATTATTTAAACAATGTTCCGGACCTTTTTGAGTGGGAGGATAACTCAATTATTATTATATGAGTTAATTCCAAACAATTTCTGCAAAAAAAATTGAGTCACCTTTTAACGTCAATCTCAAAACAGATGTGCCCTGGACTATCAAACTTTGTAGGTGTATCATGCGCCGAAACGCACTGAGTGGTTTCCTAACGTCGTGATAACGTATGTGAACGTCGTAGTAATGTTAAGTGCTTCAGCATAGTTCTCAGTTTTGCAGAATTTTTGAAGTTATACTTCTTTACCGGCGGTGAGGGTTATGAGGGTGAATTTTTATATGTTAAAACCTATGATCCCGGCGCATGCGCATTATAACTTTGTTCTGATTGGATGTTCAAATGACATGTCAAAAATTATTCAATATGGCGGCTGTGGCACAGCTGTAGTTAGATTATTTATGGTTGTTGCGTTTTAAAATTTGTGTGAAAAGAAACAACAAAGTTAGTTAATAGTTATACTGCCTTTTTAAATAGTTTTCATATACCTATATTTTTGGACTTTTGGACTATTTTGGACAAGGAAAACTCATTCTAATTTGGTAAGTAGTTTTTATTATAATCATATTGTAATTATACATTTGGATTAGGTTGAAATACAGTAGAGCGTCGATTATTCGAACTAATTGGGGGACATAGGTGTTCGGAAATCTGATTTGTTCGGATAATCGAACTACAATATATTGATACATATTTATAGTCATACATATTTATCCACAAGTGAATAAAAGCCATATTTATATACCTACATATTTATTTATATCTTGATAATGACAACTAGCAACTAAACAAAAAAGTGCAGTCTTTGCAACAACATAATTATTTTTGGATACAATATTGAAGAAAATTTAAGATATTTTAAGCGTCAATTACTAACGCTTGCTCGGTATTCGAGTGCGGGACGCGTGAGTCGATAGTTCGAATAAGCGGTCGTTCGGTTGATCGACGTTCGGATAATCGACGCTCTACTGTACATTTATTTTCTCAAGAATGGGGATTTTAGAGAGAAATCCCAAATTAGGTCCGATTTTTATTTTTAAATTATGATTTTTTGGCGTAGATTTATTTATCTAGTAGGTAAATAATGCTTTGATTTACATACTTAATTTGATTACCAACAAAAGTTCTACCAATCTTCATCTAAAATATTGTTTTCTTACTGTTTTGTTATATTTTAATATTTTCTTCCACAAAATTTAAACTACATAATTTAATTATATTCAAAACAACTGTCAAACAGTAAAACGTTCAGTTACCCTATTTTTCCACATGACAAATAATGTGGAATTGACCGAGTGAGTCTAGGCTTCGATTACGAATCAAAGCACCCCGAAATTCACGTTTTCGATTCCCGATGCAAGTTTTTATTTTTTTTATTTTTTTATGCATTTTATGATTATAAGTATATTTGTTATATAATTTTTTTTTCAGAAAATGCGTATTTAAAATTTTTGCCAACAATTATTATCGTTCAGAAATCATTTTTTCTTTGCGGCATTTTTCAATGTGTTTGTGTGCGTTTTATTCTTTTATTTTTTAAATTTTTGGTATTGTCTTAAAAATCACATAATATGTAGTAGAAGTATAACTTCTTACGTGCGTACAAAGTACACACACATTCTTTTTTTTATCGTGGAGTACTATTTTCGGTTATACGGAATAGGTCACGAAAACGGTCCAAGCTTAAAATCAACAATGATTTCAGCAGGACGGGGCAACCTGTCACACGGTCATGGAGTCTCTTCGAAAACTGCGCGATCATTTTGGGGATCGCCTTATTTCACGTGGCAGTGACTTTCTATGCCCATCGCACTCACCAGGTCTAACACCACCTCATGCGTAAAGATCTTTTTGCAGCTCCCGGAACGAACCATGCCGATGAGAAATGCTATAGTCGGTCGTACGCCCACCTAAACTTTACGCAGACACCAGCCATGGTTCGGTCCGGGATCTGTACGTGCCAGAGGGCAGCTGTTTTATCGGGAACGTCGGCGTGAATAATGTTTGCAAGGCTATATCATGTATATTAAATATACAGTGTGTTCCAACGAAAATTTGACCCCTCCACGGAAACTCAGAAACCTAGATTTTCTTTACAATTTAAAAGAACACGTCAGTTTGTATTGAAAGAGGGACGAATTTTAATGCAAAATTCATGCCCTCAAATGTAACCCCCTACTGCCCCGCATCAACCCTGTAACAGGTGCAAAGGTCACTAACGTTTTCGAATCCCTAATATTATCGCTCCACCCTATATGGTAGATCCGTTTCAGGAATTGTACCGTGTATTGCGTAGAATTAGGTCATCTGTGATTCTTTTTGGTTTCTCATAATGTTAGATCGATTTTGTGTTTCTCGTGAATAGATCAATTTTTATTTCTCCACGTATTTACATTATTTCAAACCGCCAAAGTGATCTTTAGCTATAAATCTTTCACTAATGGTTTTTGGCGACTGTGAAACTGGAAAATATCTATCTTATAGAGATTCGTGGTTCAGAGATAAGAGTCCAAGTGTCTTTTTGCTGAGTCGTCTGAGAACGGGCCTCAGTTGTAAAGACAGCTAAAGAGTGGGTGGTAGTATCTGCTGGGATCCGTTTTGTTTATTCTTTTGGTGATTGGACGAGCTGTTTTGGTGTGCATTAGAGGGTTTAACCCAGAGCGTATTTGGCATTTTCTATTGGTTAATATTTTGATTAGGGAAGTGTCTGAAGTCTGTAATTGATCGTTGAGTATTATCGATGGGAGAAATCGAATTATTTTGAAAGGGGCGTTTGGTTTCTGAGGATTGAGTTTGAGATATCGAAAAATTCAGTTACGTTTGAGCTGTAGAGAAGTCTAGTTTGAACCGTTGAAGATTAAGATGTAGTTGAATTTGAGTTTCTTCGGCCGGCTGGCTAATGTTTGTAGCTTAGCTCAGCCCGGCATACAACGTGACTTCGGCATTTTCGCTAATGTTAGGAGGATGTCGATATTATCATACCACTATTGGTATAATTTTTCTTACAAGCAGTCAGAATTTATCCAGGAATTTTTCAGAAGATAGTTAAAAGTTTTTTTTTGTGTTAGTAGTTTTTAACATCATGGTTAAAGCATGGAGTTGCTTTTGTATTTTTTTTATCCCGTTTAATATACTATTGTGTTTGCATTTTATCAATCAAAAGCAAAATAAAAATAAATTAATTTTTTTTAATAACGCGGGCACATAAATTTGATACACCCTGTATATTGATCTGTTTTAAAATTTATTAGAATTTAGTTAGGATGTAAATAGATTTCTCTTTTAACGAGCTTTCCGCGGAACCATTAAAGACTTTTGTGAATAATTAAAGTGAAAAGAACTATGTATTTAGATTTAAAATGGAAAAAAATTGTTTACTGTATAGGTAATTATCAATATTTCTCGAAATTGATAATTGAAAAGAAAGTTGGAATTTTAATATCTTCATTTCAATACGAGTATATGTGGGAGAGTTTCTCCGAAAGTAATTAGGATTGTCGGAACAAATTTGAGGGTGACTGTTGTTTGTCAAATGGAAAAGTCAATGTTTTGATTCTTGGAATGTGGAAGGGGAAAAGATGGATTGGATGATGGAGAGAGGTTGAAAAATTGTTCATTGTGTTGTTGGCAGCGAGAAAGAGCGGTCTCGACGTGTTAAGTGCAGAGATAGTTAGCATATATCAGTGGCTGGTTGATAGTGGAGAATAGTGTTGAAAAGTGGAATGAGAGACAGATCAAATCGAGACGAAATACCTCTTTGATTCTGTATTATTGTGAGAAGGAGAGCAGAGAATTTTTGGAGTTTTGTTTGAATCGAGAACGGGTCAAAGAGACACGGTTTGTTGGAGAATAGTGCTGGTATGCTGATAGTTTTGAAGCTGGACAACGGAGAGAAACTTTGATGAGTAGCCTTTAACATAATCAACGAGGGAGAGCTGTTTGGGGTCACGAGAAGACATCCGAGTGAGGGAAGCAAAAAGGTCAGTCAATTTATGTGAAAGAGATTTTTATGTTCGGGAAATAGATTTTTGAGTAAAAAGCATATGAATTAAAATTCCAATATTTCAAAATATAAATAGTAAATATAGGTAATCTTGCGAAGACATAAATTTGTTTGGTTTAGTTTGTTTTACCAAAATCATCGGGAACAAACCGATAAATAGTTTTTTTTGTAACGATAATAAATTTAAGTAGTATAAATTTCATTCGGACATCTGTGTCCACAGGTTTTTAGATTCGATAGATTTCATAGTATTAATTTGATAAATAAAAGACAATTCTGTATTTTTATTTTAATATTTTGCTTTATTTCTTTTCCCTATTTTATCCCGATTAGGATCAACTCAGAGATACTGAACCCACGAGAGAAGATAAGTATAACGTGAGATAATTTGGATTTTTTTTAATAGTATAAAAAAACACCCTGAGATTTTTTATTCAATTTTGATGTATGATTTGCGACAATTAAACAATTAATCAAATAAATAATAATTAATATAAATTAAATAAGAAGCAGATCACAACAATACTAAAGGACTAATGAGTTCTTCAATTATTTTGTTCGAGTAGTTCCGATTTGTTTTATGAAATAAATGCTGAATTTTTCTATAAACTATGGAAACAACCATTGATGTACTTACTATTCATGTATCTATTCCTCTGTAAAGTGACACTTAATGAAGTGTAACCGTGCCTTGGACTTTTAAAAACCAACCAAGAGAAGATACAGGACTAGTATACAAGGTATTATTTTTTATGTAAACTTTTCATTTTCTTTTTGGTAAACTTGATCTCTATTTGTAATACCGCAAGAGATCGCATTTCCTTTTAATTTTATTTTATTTTGTTTCAATAAATAATGTTTGGTTCATTGCAAAATACCTTTTTTTATTATTGTCTTTTCCCTTTCTCTTGTTTCGTAAGAACAACAGAGATTCGCATTGCATTAGTAAAGACATAGATAAGGTAAGTCACGCCATAAGTATTTTATATATTTTGTATTGACTATGTTTTTGTTTAATTTTTGATTTAGCTATATTTTCTTTTACGTTTATATTTTTGTATACTTTTGGTTCCCATAAGGAAATCAGTGGCGCCCAATATTTTATTTCTTTTTATTTAATATTCTTATTTAATTTTTCTATTTTTTTATTTCTAAGCTAATAACAGAATATTAATAACATCCCGTTAAGGACCATCCCATATCTCTTCCGTTACTGAGCAACCGAGGACATGTTCTTCAAATTGTGTAACACGTTTACATCTCCTTATATGACATATCAACATCTTGTCAAATTCTATTTTCCATTATTCCTAAAGGGTGAATTTCGTCGTTACAACCCCCAGTTTTTTTAAAATAGCAAGTTTGAAAGGTATTTTTTCTCTACATGATCCTCTATTTTTTAATTTGCGGAATAAATTTGAAGATTATTTTGGATTTAACTAATTTATAATAAATTAGTTAAGTCCAAAATTATCTTTAAAGTTATTACGTAAATTAAAAAAACAAGTGACGTATAGAGAAAAAAATTACCTTTCAAATAATGTGTCACTCGACCACATTTGCTATTTAAAAAAAAACTGGGGGTTCATACGAGGCAGTAGGGGGTTACATTTGAGGGCATGAATTTTGCATGAAAATTTGTCGGCCTCTCAATATAAATTGACGTGTTTTTTAAATTCTGAAGAAGCTCTTGTTTTTCTGAAGCTATTTTCTTGTGGCATTTTTACAATTTTAACTATTTAGAATGGGAAACATTCTAAATAGTATTTTGACAGCGGCACCCGATTTGGGCGTCGAAACGTTAATAAAAATCATTTTTTAATAATATTGTGGCTTATTTCCTATTCTAAATAGTTAAAAAGCTCTTGTTTTATGAGTTTCTGGGGTGGTCAAATTTTCGTTGGAACACACTGTATAACAAAATCATAAACATTTCAATTAGTGTTGCCCAAAATTGGTCTCGGTCTTGCAGTCTTGGTCTTGTTCTTGCGTTTTCGCAAGACCAAGACCAAGACCAAGACCGCCTAATTTTAGCAAGACCAAGACCAAGACCAAGACTTACCGTGCAAGACTTGAGCAAGAACAAGACTAAGTCTGCGAGACTCTTGCGTCTTGCAGTTAGAACTGAGGGTCGTTTTAGGGAGTATATAAGTTCGGCTATATTCTTAGATACTCTATGAGAAACAAAAAAAAATTGTAACAACAATTTTGAAAATTGGACTTTACGAACAATACCATAAACATACATAGCGAATCAAAATATCTATTAAAAGAACACTCGACACATTTGACATGTACTCAGAGGTCATTATTATAATGTAAAGATAAAAATTTTTACTACAATCTTTCTCAGCAGCCGACTTCTTTGTTCTGAAATTAATTGTCCCGGTTTTGAGAATAGTCGTCTTCTAATCATATTCATATAACACAACATTCGTGCGTTGCGACGCCTACCAGGTCTGGATCCCGCGTATGAAAAAAAAGTTGATTAATAGCAAGCTGAAAATTTGTTAATAACTTAAGGGTGTCTAGTCGGACAAACTTTGATATATAGGAACACTGGAACAGGGAAATTTTAATTGTGGAACAGGTTAAAAATTTGGAAAGATCAGACCACGAAAACGTCACATGCATTTTGTCCGACAGAACTTCCAATTGATTTGTTACCCTTTCATTAAACTCTCATGCAAAAATCAGACTGCTATTTATCACCAAATGGGAATTATAATGAGTGGAACACGTAGAATATGTCAAATGACAGGAATTATGACAGGTGATAAATAGCAGTCTCTTTTTGCATGAAATTGGAAGTTCTGTCGGACAAAATACATGTGACGTTTTCATGGTCTGACCGTTCCAAATTTTTAACCTGTTCCACAATTAAAACTTCCCCTGTTCCAGTATTCCCGTATATCAAAGTTTGTCCGACTAGACACTCTTAAGCTATTAACAAATTTTCAGCTTGCTATTAATCAACTTTTTTTCATACGCGGATTCCAGACCTATACAGTAATATCGAATATCGTATCCAAACTTTTTAAAAATATGTCACCTTAGCACTTATATAAATTTACATAAATAATTTTTTTCATTATTAGTTTTCTAGGAATCTAACCAGAAATCTTATCAGTATACATTATTATAATAGTAAGACTATTATGTATTGTTTCTGCTGCACAGTCAGCAGAATTATTATGTATACTGATGTGTCCCGTGTTATGAGGTCACTCGGCTAAACAAAATTTGCAGAAACAGCGCGGCTATTATTTGTAAGTATCATATACCAGACAAAAGTATAGAGATAATGCCGGATATCGTGTAAACATAATACCGAAATATTATTTTAACGATCACTTCTCCAAGAAATTAACGCGGTCATTTTTAATGTCTCAAATTTCCTAAACCTGTTGTCCAATTTAAGTGATTTTTTTTAATATTTTGTCTTATTCTTTATAAATATCGCAGTAATAATAGATATTGTTGCTAGACAGGTCAATTATTGTCAGTGTATACCGGGTGTACCAATCAAACTGTGTATTTTCTCACTCTGTGGAATATTGTAGCATTATACTAACTTATTATTCTAGCCTGCAATATCATACTGAAATTAAAGCCCAACTGTAGCCTCATATTTTCTTAACATTATGTTTTTTTATTCATTCACTTATATTGGATAATGCAAAAGTTACTAGGTAACTGCAAAAGGTACTTTTTTAACTAGCCATGTTTTTCATCAATACAAAATGTTTTTAAATAAGTATGGCAAACTTTAATGGGTTTTTCTGCACGAAAAAGTAATGACAGTTTGCTTCATAAACGTTTACTTTATAAATGCTTTGTTTACCAAATAGGGGGGGGGGGTTGAAATTTTTCTTACAAACTGACAATTTATTTATTGCTCTAAAACCAGTTGAGATATGCAAATGAAATTTTGTGGATTTTAAGAGGTAGTTTTAACTTTAGTTAATTAGAACATAGGCAGGAATCACTTAAATCGTGGGTTCAAACCCCACCCGGTGTCAGTTGTTTCGATATATATTAATTTGGCTAGTCTTTACTATGGCTATGATATTCAAGCCTAAAATGTACCTCTTTGTTACGTTGTTCTAAGATATGCAATAGGCTAATGGCCAACTGCGAGACTTGCAAGACTCTTGCTGCAAGACCAAGACCAAGACCAAGACTGGGAGCGCAATACCAAGACCAAGACCAAGACCAGGTGTACTGGCGCAAGATCAAGACCAAGACTGTCTAAGTCTCGTCTTGGTCTTGCATTTGGGCAACACTAATTTCAATATTCATTTCAGTACTGTTTATTTTGCCGCATACTGTACTAAGTCAAAACATCTACTTACCAATAATACAAAGAAAACTAGAAATATATAGGTAATAAAATATATCGGCGCTAAAACACTATTAGCTTCTTCGATTTCTGGATAATTGAAGTCGCCCAAAATTGTTCGAAGTAAAGTAAACATTGAAATAGAGAAAGTACTAAAGTTTTCAACCTAAAATAGAAAAATGCATTGTGATTATGGTGGTGTAAATAAAATATGGCACATAAATTTGTGTTTAATTTTGTTTACTTTAACTATTTTGTTATTTGATAGTTGATCTTGCCATACACAGTCTCCAGTCTCTTCATTGTTGCTTCACCTTAAGTCCAGAACTCTTCATTATGCTCACATCCAACATCCAATTCTCTATTGCGATATTACCTGGGCACCAGGTACCTTGGGTACCATCGCCGACATGATATTCGTGTTTAGCGACCCCACAAACAATCTTCGAATAACTAACCAGGTTTGCACTCAAATATTGTTCGTCTGCTATAACTTTGCCCATGCCTCACGATTCATTTTCAAACAAATTAAGTCAAAACATAAAGTATATACATTTTGTATACTGTATATTATATACTACATACATCGGCGTACGTTTCACTTTATGTTTTAACTTAATTTGTTTGAAAATGAATCGTGACGCATGGGAAAAGTTATAGCAGACGAACAATATGATAGTTTATGGACTTCAGAAATGTGATTTCCATAAACTTAAAATACAATTTACACCGTTATTAACAAAAATTCAGAGTTGGCGCAATGATATGAACTGATTGTAATTTAGAGACGAATGTATTCATGTAAATTTTATTGCATTTTCCATAAGATGTATCCAGTGTCCTTTCATTGAGATTCATCCAATTGTAAAAAATTGTCATGTTTTGGGCTTGTTACTGCTTCATTGCCTCACCGAAAATATAAATGGTGTCATATAGTAGGGCGTCTGTGGAAATATTAATGCAAATTACTAAAAAATCACTTTTTTTACTTTCGACTCATAGTTTTATCATGAATCAAGTACATACAACTTTTAAAGAATTTCTTTACAAAATTAAAATTAATGATTACATACCTGATGTCCAAATACTAAATATCCAAGTTCGGCATAAGCAAAAAATATAATAAAAAACATAATTGAAAATCCTAGAATATCCCAAGCGCACTAAAAAATAAATTAGTCGTTACTTAAATAGTTATAGAAAAATATGAAAAAAAATTTTTAAGAAACGCTTTTCTTTAGTTACGAGTGACTAAAATTAAAAAAAAAATCAACTAAAAAGCAAAAAATAAAAAAATTCAAACTCAAAGGATTATTCGAAAAAAACTGTTAGGCACAGTAAATATACAAAATTGAAAAATCTAACACATTCGTTAAAGAAAAGCGTGGGGCGCGGCTTCATCGAATAAACGGTTTTCGCCCCACGCTTTTCTTTAACGAATGTGTTAGATTTTTTCAATTTTTTAACGAATGTGTGAGATTTTTGTATATTTAATCTGTCTTCAACTGTTTTTTTCGAATAATCCTTCGAGTTTAATTTTTTTTATTTTTTGCTTTTTAGTTGATTTTTTTTATATTTTTAATTTTAGTCACTCGTAACTTAAGAAAAACGTTTCTTAAATTTTTTTTTCATTTTTTTTATTTTTTACTTTTTAGTGTTACACTTTTCAAACATTAAAATATATCGTAATGTTTTTTATTAAAATATAAATATGTATAAAACATATGATGTACAAATATGAAAAGTAGTCGGAATCGGCAAAAAATGAAACTTTATTGTTTATTTATGAAGCATAACGTAAACAAGTAACGTAAAAAGTGAAATTAAGTATAGCTACAATCTGTAAACGTTTCAAGTTTCTTCATTGTAAAAAACAAGAGAATTTAAGCATTTTCCATTAAAATCGCTTTTTTTTATTTAAATTAATAAACAAAAAAAATTGTTATTGACTATTCGTGTATTGTTCCCGCGAATACATATGTCTGCAAATTTTCATTCATGTGCATTGAAGAAAAGGCAGTCAAATTAACATCTAAAGATTTAACCCAAACGATTCAACCAAGCAATTTATGTAACAAATATTTTAAATTAATTTGTGTTAAAAAAAAACAAGATTGTAAAGTGATGTTAAAAATTTAATGAACGTTGGCAGTCTAATCAGAGTTGTGTTCGTTGTTCTCTGTTCTCTGGTCTAAGGACTAAACCCGGGAGCAGTCGCGCCGTTAGAAAAAATCTAACATTTTATCCTTTTCCGTGAAAATTTTGCAACATAACTTTCCACTCGTAAGTGCCTCGAGGAAGATTGTAGTAATGCGTAGGTTTTTTTCGTATTATTTTTCTTATCATTTCTTATTTTTTTTAATTTTAATTTTTTTTATTCTTTTATTTTTTATTTGTGGAATTTGTGGTTCTGGTGAGAACCAATTAACTTTAAAATTGTTAGAAATAGATATTTTTAACATAACAATACAAATATTATAAAATAAACATTTGTTTCAAATTCGTATTTAAATTCGTATAGTTAGATAAAATCTAACGCGCAACTGCTTGCCGGGTGCATCTAAACATTCCGTATATGTATTTGGCACCGAGGACTTTTCTACTGGTTCTTTGCGGCACGCGGCCATATTTCAACCAATAAGTGGCAAGGTGCCAAACACGTATACGGAATGTTATTCGGTGCGAAATTGATATACGGACAACGTTTACGGACCGAAAAAGACAACTTTTTATTAGAGTCAGTTAAAAGAGGTTGATTAAAATACTTGTTAATGTATTATTAAATAAAAAATAAAACAATTATAGCATTTGGAATGTTTTTTGGTGAGAAATTCATATGCTTTGTACAGTGCCGGCAAAAAAATCTTTACATTGCCAAATAAATCACCAAATTTGAAGACAATTTGCATGCGTTCTGTCTGGGCTTGGAGGGGAGGGTAGGGGAGGGGGGATAGCGTACTTGCGACGGGAATTATCTGTAGTTTACGGACCGCTTAGCTTATTTAAGGTATTCTGCGCGTTTGCACTGTAAACAGTTGGCTTTGTGTGGGTAGTCAGTGTTAAACTTCTTCTCATTTACCGCGTAAAGTTTGAGATCGTCAAATTCTAAATTGAACTGACAAATATGGGTCGAAAGAGACTCACAAAAGAGGAGAAGGTTCCCGCTTTAACATTACTGGAGAAATTAGACTCTGTAATTACCGTAGCACGTTATATTGGTGCTTCAAAATGGGCTATTTATCAACTGAAACGCTGCAGCCGGACGTTTCAGTTGATAATAGCCCCTCTTGAAACACCAATATCACGTGCTACGGTAATTACAGAGTCGCATTTCTCCAGTAATGTTAAAGCACGAACCTTCTCCTATTTTGTGAGTCTCTTTCGACCCATATTTGTCAGTTCAATTTAGAATTTGACGATCTCAAACTTTACGCGGTAAATGAGAAGAAGTTTAATACTGACTACCCACACAAAACAAACTGTTTACAGTGCAAACGCGCAGAATACCCTAAATAAGCCAACCAGTCCGTAAACTACAGATAATTCCCGTCGCAAGTACGCTATCCCCCTCCCCTACCCTACCCTCCAAGCGCAGACAGAACGCAAGCAAATTGTCTTCAAATTTGGTGATTTATTTGGCAATGTAAAGATTTTTTTTGCCGGCACTGTATTCATTTAGCCATTTATTCATGTCTTCTTCATTTCTAATGCCGACTCTGTATTTATTTACATTGATTACAATGTATTTAACACTTTTTCGTAAATCCATTATGTAAATAATAGTAGGGGAGAGAAGTATGCTAAATGTGCAGTTACTCGAGCGCTTTGGAGACCTATTGGGTTGTGAAGGGTAGGTCCTAAAACCAAAAAAAGTTAAGTAAAGTTTTCCATTTTAGTGGGCGCTTGCCATTTCTTACTTTAATTTTCCATTTCCAACAATCGCTTTTTCCGATTATAGCGCCATCTATCCATAATTTGAAAAAATGTTTCGAATAAAAGTTGCTTATTTTTACGTAAAGAATCCAAATATGGAATAAAAATTAGGGGCTCCTATTTAATATTTTAAAGTAACCCCCCACCCCACCTCCATGGGGGTCGTGTTTGGTACCATTCGATAGATTTTTCATAAATAATGATTAAGTGTATTTTGTAGTTTTTGATCTAATGTTTATTTTGCGAAATATCGCGGGATTTGTATTTAAAATTTTAAATTTACCACCCACCCCTCTCCGTGGTGGTCGTGTTTGGCATCATTCGATAGATTCTTGAAAAGTATTGAAAAAGTATTTTTTTGTTTTTTGATCTAACGTTCATTTCGCGAATTATTCTCTTTTTTTTGTGAAACTTTTTAACTCGCCCATTTCCTTACGCCCCGCTCAAATCGTCAGATTTTTGAAATCTACACTCTTTTGCATGTACTTAACTTACCTTTTCTTAATCTGACATTTTCGAGTATTTTTTGAGGATAGATTTTTTTTCGGGCCCCCCTTAACGAACTCTCCTGTGTTAAGAGCTAATATATGGTAGAGATACATCTGCAGGGCACCAGGTTTCTCACCATATGATAATCTGACGCGCTCGAGTAACTGCAAAAATCCCCGCTTGGGCTCCCCTACCATAAACAATATTTTATAGAATAAATAATATTTAAAATACAACCGCAAACATATAACCAAGTTAACGCATTTTCGTCTGGTAGCACACAGCCCTAAACTTGCAACAGAAACAGAATTGAATAGCTGAAACAGATCTAAACATATAAAACAACTCGTGAAAGTCATTAAAAATTCTGCGAAAGCGAAACCTTGGTCAAATAAAGAAATAATTTCTCCCAAATCTATACCATTCCATTTATGAATTTCGCACTAAATAACATTCCATATAGATAATAATTATTTTATTTTTCTTTAATAAAATACATTAACAGAATATTTAAAAATCACTCATCTTTAACTGACTTTAATAAAAAGTCGTCTTTTTTAGTCTACGAATATTTAACATTCCGCATATGAATTTCGCACCAAATAACATTCCGTATACGTGTTTGGCACCTCGCCGCCTATTGGTTGAAATATGGCCGCGAGCTGCAAAGAACCAATAGAAAAGTCCTAAGTGCCAAGTACATATACGGAATGTTTAGATGCCTCCGTTCACTGAACAATTACTTACCCTATTCAATGTATTGTTTAGCTGTCCCATAGTTCTGTTAAAATTTAAAAATTTAAACGCCTTTAAATATATTAAACATAAGGCAATAGCAAGTATGTTGACTCGATTATATTCAAGATAATTCACATATTCCAAGTTACCATACGCCTTAAGATTTTTTTTGATTGTATCAACGGCAGAAGGTACTTTCACCATATTGAGTATGGAATAAATTAATCCAGTAAGCATTAGCTGGAATAAAAATATGTATCTATTACAAAAACTAACATTTTTAAAATCATGTTTTCAATATCATATATAGGGTGTTTCATTAATAATTGGAAATATAAACTGTTGATTCCCGTGATCAAAATATTAAGGTTGCACCCAAATTACCTATGTACTTTGAAAATGCTTCCTAAGAGCTCTTTAAAGATGGAGTCTTGTAATAATTTTTTTAAATACCTCCAGAACGCTTCTATTTAGAAAATCAAAAACCTGTACGCCTATTTATCTTCTAGAGATAAATCGTCCATAAATTGAGAATTTCTAGTACGAAGTGCGTCCGTGGCCGGACTAGGACTATACACTTCACTAGATTACAAGAACGTTCGTACCTACTAAATGCAGATTCTCAGTTACACTAAGGATTACATTTTAATTCATTTTAGCCATTTATATGGTTTTTGTTTTTGTTTTGTTAGCCGGTTTTTGTTTGATCAGATTTCTCGTAATCTAAGTGTCCAATCCGTTGAAGCCGTTCTAGTAAACTTTGAAAAGTTTCTCTTCTTGGTTGTCGTCTATCTGATAATTCCTGATGTTAAATTCTTATTGCTAGTTGTACATTTTTGTTATACTTGGCTAGCACAAAAATCATATTAAGAGGAAACAGTAGCGATCAACAGGTAGCCAAAACGCGTTCCAAGATTGCGGCTGTAATTTTGAATATTTTTCGAGATATTTGGCACATGTATTCGTAATATAATAAAGAATGGCGGTACAGAGCCCAATTTGAAAAATATATTAATATGTGGAAATTACTCTGTAATTAAATACAATATTAAAAAAACCAACCTGTACCGCCATTAAGAAGAACACAAAAATACACTTTCTTCAAATAAACTTTTTTATTCGATGCCTAGATTTTGTGTCATTTTGGAACTACTAATGAAATAAAAAATTTTAGTAGTTCCAAAATGACACAAAATCTAGGCATCGGATAAAAAAGTTTATTTGAAGAAAGTGTATTTTTTTGTTCTTCTTAATGGCGGTACAGGCTCGTTTTTTTAATATTGTATTTAATTACAGAGTAATTTCTACATATTAATATATTTTTCAAATTGGGCTCTGTACCGCCATTGTTTACGAATACGTGTGCCAAATATCTCTAAAAAATATTCAAAATTACAGCCGCAATCTTGGAACGCGTTTACGCTACCTGTTGATCGCTACTGTTTCCTCTTAATAACTGGAACTATGAAAATAGTACAATGTCAAATGTTTAAGCAAATTTAGTGTGAAAGTCATAGTCAACTAGATGGAATATTGTATGTTTTTATCAATATTAAACGCACCAACAATCTTAAGTACGTAGGTAATAGAGAGTTATTGCCACCGGCAAATAAAGGATCCTTTATTACAGGATACTTTAATAAAGGACAAATACAGGACGGGTCTAAAAGAGTGGTATTGCAAACGCAGTTAAAGAATCTTTTATTTTGACAAATGACATGAAATATTTTTGTAAATATAAAAATAACTTATAAAATTCCATTTGTCGATATAAAATTAAAATAAGATAATTGAAGAGTAAAACGTTAAATTTAATTATTTTGTCATTTAAAGATGTTTAGAGAACAACATAATATATATCCCATAATACTCATCGTTCATAAATATGGAAGTGCAATAAATTGGAAATACTATTTTATGAGTTTTTAAATACTTTTGCATTATGGGTATATGTAATGGGGAATTTCTGGAGAATATATTATTAGGGAATAGTGGATATCCATTCCTCAACTACAACTACCGAATGACACCATTCCAGAATTTTCAGACAGAAGTTGTGTTTTTATAATCCATCACAAATCCCTTCAAGAATTGTTATTGAAAGAACATTTGGTATTGTGAAGAGATTTCCCATTTTACCATATGTAATGAGATGCAGCTTGTTCAGTTTTACATATTGCAGTAGTACATAATAGAGAAAACGTTGAAATACTGGCAAATGAGTGTGCTGTTGATATTGATATAGAAGCTGTGGCAGTACATTTTCAACCAGGAGCTAATCTAATGCGACTAAATTGTGTGTGTGTTTGTTTAAAATTATTGTTCGACATTTAAAGCTAGCGCTTAAACTAATTTTATTTTTATTGGACTGCAGTTTGTTAATAAATTTATAAATAAATATAAATATTATATTGGTGACTGATTTTAAGTATTTTATGATCATTAGCAGGTTTTAAATAATAAATTTATAAATATATACATACATGCTATTGGCGTTTGATCTTTTATCCATTTGGCCCTCTCTTTCTTTCTTTTCACCTCTGGATAACTAGTTATCAGGAAGTTTATCTGACAGATTAGATACTAATAGATATCTGACAGAGAAAAACTTCCCGTTAACTAGTTATCCGGAGCTGAAAAGACAGATACTAAGGATACTGTTATATAAACTTCCCAATAATTAGTTATCTGAAAATGAAAAGACCTCTAATCTGTCAGATAAACTTCCCGATATACAAAAAGATAATAGAAGAATTAAGCTTTATGCTGGTTTTTATTAATTTTTTTGGCAATGTTTAAATAAACAAATACTGATGGCATGAAATGGATCACGAACAAGGAGGAATGAAGAAGGAACTGGAGATTGTGTTTACCATTAAACGCATAAAACTGCAGTATCTGGGACACATATGATAAATCAGCACCGTTACTCCCTGCTGCAGTACATATTGCAAGGTACAGTCAAAGGTAAGCGAAGACCTGGTAGAGGGAGAATATCAATGGAACTGTTTCGAATCGCAGCTAGCAAGGTTACGATTGCTATATGATTTCCAACATTCGAAACGGATAAGAACCAAAAGAAGAAGATGGCATGAAAATGAAAGTGTATTAATACTTTTGATTAAAAACTTTATAGATTCTTATCTATAAAAGATTAAATTTTCAAAAATAAATACTTGAACCTTTGTTTTATTTTGTTAACCTGTTGTTATATATCTGTTGAATAGAACTCTATTTTGAATCTAGAATTTTAACAAATCCTAACTTTCATTAAAATTTATTGATCTTATATCTTCAATCTCTTATATCTTCAATAAATATTTATTTCTATAGAAAAATGTAAAATATATTGAGTTTAATAAATGAGTTACTGATATTTTAAGTCTGATCATTGTAATTAGTAACAATTTAAAATTATTTAGGTAATATTCCTTTTTACAACTTCTTGTAATAACTCAAGCTTCAATAAAATGTTCTTTTCTATATTCGTTTGGGTCAAAACATCAATAATCTATATCTCAGAATATTACTTAGAGTTGTTTTTAATAAATAAAACCCAACATACAACTTTAATGATGAAAGTTTAATCAAATATCAATCCCACAATACATAAATTATCAATCCAAAGAAGCGACAAGATAAATTCAAAATACAAGTGAAGTTAGACCTTTCTTCACATTTTTGACACGTTATGTCAAAATAAAGGAACTTTTATTAAAATAAAGGTGTCCTCTAATTTTCCTTAAATACAGGCGGCCTGTATTTTATTAAAAGACAAAAATAAAAGACGCAATACTGCGCATGCTTATGTCAAAATAAAGGATCTTTTATTACAGGTCGACTTAAAAGACGTTGGCAATAACTCTCTTTTGTTATTTCAACCAATATTAATAAATTAAGGATCACTCCAGATTAATATGTATTTATTTTCGAAAAATGATTTTTGATTGAATATTTTCAAGACCAACCTAATAAAATTTCAAACGATTTCACGTAATTTTTTTTGCAATTACTGTTTGGCTTAAAGAATCACGAATAACTCATAAATTAAAGCAGTTGGGTATAGGGAATGCTTAAGAAATAAAAAAGTAACATAAAATATCGTTTCATTATAATACTAAAATACAGGGTGTTTAGAAATTTCATTTTAGAAAATTCAGAAAATAGTCATTCCGAGTTTTGACCAACCCTGTATACTAATCGCTATATTAATAATACTTCACTATATCAATAATCTTTAACAATAATAGACTATATTAAAAATGATTTGAACATAAATAAAGTTTTTGATGTCAAATCAGTACAATTCTGCAGGGTGTGAATATTGCTACGAGATTGATACAAAAAACATACATTTCAAATCATGATTTGGGACTTTTGGGAGTGCTCCTCGTAACATTCAACGTATCTTGGTTTGTTTATTTCTAGTGCAGCTTTATTGTGATTTTAGTATAAATATTCCAATTAATGTGTGACTTAATCTGTGCATACTCACGAGTATAATTGCTAGATCCACGTAATTCCAAAATTTTAAAAAGTAATATCCTCGAAAATACATTATTTCTCGTATCTCCTCCAAAAGATAAAATAATATAAATATATAGGAAAACACTTTGCAGATCAAAACGACTATGCCCCATGTTGTTTTGAATTGTATTAGGTTGACAGTCCGTATATCATCTGACGGAATGACTCCTCCTGTTGAGGGAAACTCGAAAACAAGCTTCGCTAAAAATATTAAAGCGAAATTAATTGCAATGTGAGGTATCTTCTTTTATATACAGGGTGTCCCAGACTAACTTATCCAGGCTATATCTCTTGAACCAATAGAGATTTTCGAATGGGACAAAAACTGATCTATTCCATTTATAATACACTTTAATATGGCGTAGATAAAATCATCCCCTAAACATTCATCCCTTAGTTACAACCCCTAACTTTAGTGTTTTTAATAGCACCCTGTACATTTTTTATAGTTTTGGATGTGGTCTTCTATCGTCTATTCAACAGATTTTTAAAAAATAATATCGGTTCGTAAGTAATCAAGAAAATATCAGTTTATTTTTGTTAATTATGTGTCCCAAAATAACTTATCCAGGCTATATTTCTTAAACGAATAGAGATTTTCGAATGGGACAAAAACTGATCTATTCTATTTGTAATACAATTTAATATGGCTGAGAAAAAATCATCCCCTAAATGTACATTCCTTAGTTACATCCACTAACTTTAATTTTTTTAATAGCACTGTAAGGGATGAATATTTAGGGGACGATTTTTTTTCTACACCATATTATACACGGAATAGATCAGTTTTTGTCCCATTCGAAAATCTATATTCGTTTAAGAAATATAGCCTGGATAAATTAGTCTGGGACACATAATTGTTCCGTGGGTGGTGTACGGAAACAATTATGAAATTAAAGTAAGTGTAAAACAACGAAGAGTAATATATTTATTTATTTTGGGTAAACAAGCGTGCTTCGTTTATATCTCGTAAGGGTTTGTTATTTTAGCGAGGGTGTGACTGCGAACCGTGTCCGGTGTGTCGATACTGACCGAGACCACAAACGCTATTATGTCATCATATATGCGGTTCTACCATGTGGTCAGAAAAGGCGATAAATTACTAAATCTGGCGTTTTAAAAGCTGAGAACCTTTCTGTAGTTTCTAAGAAGTTGACATAAAGAGGCTGGCCCTTTATCTGGTACCGTAATCTATGAGTTTGCGTTTCCCATACATAAACTGAACAGGCCATCAACATCTGGTTTTGTATTTAGGAGCGAAACACATGTGAATTTTAAATGCCCCATATTATTTTCGTTTAGAAAAGAAAGTTAATATTTAAAATTAGCAATTAAAAAAATAGTAAAATAGTAATTGAAGCGTGTCGCTATATAATTAACAAAAATAAATTGATATTTTCTTGATTACTTACGAACCGATTTTATTTTTAAAAAATCTGTTGAATAGACGATAGAAGACCACATTAAAAAAATTAAAGTTAGGGGTTGTAACTAAGGGATAAATATTTAGGGGTTGATTTTTTCTACGTCATATTAAAGTGTATTACAAATGAAAAATAGACCAGTTTTTGTTCCATTCGAAAAACTCTATTCGTTTAAGAGATATAACCTGGATAAATTAGTGCGGGACACCATGTATATTATTATTTATAAAACATACTTTTTTCTTCATTTTTTATAAAATTTATTCAATGCTTACACAGCAGCAATAAACAACGTTAAACGGCTAGTGACATCGTGTACTTAGAGCAAAAATAAATATTAACATGAAAGAAGAGAGAAAAAGGATATTTAAAAATAGGATAGGAAATGACTAGTCTGCAAAGGAAGGTTCCAGAAGAGAGGTGGACTAATAATGAGAACAATAAATGAGAACTTTTATGAACCGGGTCAGTCATCTTGTCTCATTTTCGCGTATATCTCAAGGTACGCTGGATCCAGGACTATACCTGCAGGCGATACATTTGAGAATGACTGTCACCATAAAGATCTAGAAAAACTTCGAATCAAGTAAGAAGTCCCGTCAAAATGACTAGTTTGCAGAAGAGAGGTGGACTAATAATGAGAACAATAAATTTCTAAACGGTTTAACTTATTTTGATCATGAGTTTGAAAGGTATTGACAAGTAGTGTCTGATTCTCCCAAGGTCAAATATGATATCTGAAGGTAGATATTATAAGATTTCGTGAACTTGAAAAACCGTGTTTTCACAAAAGAAATGAATTTGATCATACTTAAGAGGCATATAACTTAAAAAATTTATGGTGACACAAACACATGAAACATGAAACACATAACCGACCATGACCATGTGCCATATAATGACTGAAAACAGATAGCCAATCAGATAGCGCAAGATTTGTCAAAAGTCATGTTCCACCAATCACGATGCCGACATCAGCGCCTCTGACAAATTGGAAGGAAAATAAATATGATTAAATTTTTTTATTAGAGTGCGCGGGGCATGTGACTGAACACAGACAGCGCAGGATTTGTTAAAAGTCATGTTCCACCAATCACGATGCCGAAATCAGCGCCTCGCACACCCTCTGACAAATTGGAAGTAAATTAAATACGATTACATTTTTTTACTAGAGTGCGCGGGGCATGGACAGATGTCAAATTTATACACGCATATTTTAAAGGTTAGGGCTGACTAAAAATCATATTAATTTAATATCAGTAATGCCATCTATGTGTCAGCCTACGAACTTTTCATCCCTATGCTTACTTACCAACTCCAAAAATATTTAAATTTGCGTTATACACGGTAAAATCTACAAATACTGCTCTCGTCCCTCTTGTGATCCACATATTATCCTTCAAATTTTTTATTATTTCCTGGGTTTCAACTTTCGTGTCTGAAAAATCGTTATAAAATCCGCCTCCACCATAAGTAGCAATTTTACCCCGATATTTCAAACTTTTTGTTACGGTTTCGTCGTAGTAAGTCCACCTATATAAAAATAGAATAAGAGAAATAAAAGACTTGAAGTTAACATTATGAGGTTGTTAGAGAAATACACACAGCGACAAAATTAACAGAATACCTTAAAAATGGGTCATGTTAGATGTCTAGAATTTCCTAAACCTATTGTCCCATTTGATATTTGATTCATTTTTTTAGTATATTATAACACTATTATTAGTCGGTAGAAGTCGGTAAATTAGTAGTTGTTTACGTTTTTCGTCAATAGTTCTAAACGTAAGCGGTTTAGCGTAAACACTATTCTATACAAAAATGTTTTACATTAAATTTGAAACGAAAAAGGTCATATGCATAATTGTTCTAAGATCAACGGTTCCGGAGTTACGGAGGGTGTAAAGTAGAGGTTTTCCATATTTTTTACATTTTTTGGGAAAATTATAATATTATTACTGAGGAAACTAATTTTTTTAACAGGATTGTGTTTTCTAAATATAATTTGCTACTTCAACAGCCGGTGATATGTTACTGATAATATAAACCCTTGAAGAAACGTCAACCTCACCAGCTTCAAGAGGCTTCTACAGGCCTAGGCTAGGCCATATAAATCTCTGGTACCTACGATAAAACCCACTCTGAACTTTCTGTCGCATGAATATCTTTCCAACAGTAAAATTTTCGTTTCAAATTTAATGTAGAACATTTTTGTATAGAATATTGTTCACGCTAAACCGCTTAGGTTTAGAAATATTGACCAAAAACGTAAAAAACTACTAATTTACCGCCATCTCCCCTCCTCCTCCCCCAAACCCGTCGCTCAAAATGGTGTACCTTTTTACTGAACAATATGTGGACCATATAGAACAATTTGGTGTTGAAGAATAGCTTCCACTTTGGATGTCTGGGTTTGGGTCTAGTTATACACCATACTAGATACCTATGTACTTTTATATTACAAAAGAAGTATGCTATGCTGGTCTTGATCAATGTCATTTCAAATCTAGAGTTTCTGTTTCTACCTCTTGTAAGGTTCAAGGAAATGTCAAACGCTGTCGTACTTTTCTGCCAATTATGTCACACAAATATTCGATCGGGTTAAGATCTGGACTATGCGATGGCCAATTCAAAGTACTAAGATTTACTTGTAAATATTCGATTATAGTTTGTGAACGTGAGTACGTGAGGTCTTGCATTATCGTGCGTTAGCAAAAGAAATGTTACCATATAAGGAGCCGACAGCATGGTAGCTAAGTTCTTCGCCATGTAAGATCACTGCTTGAACACACTCATCGCGGGTCAAATTCCTTGTAGCGCGTTCCATTTCCACAAAACGACAAAAAAATACGGACTTAATTGAAATTTTAAATAATAAATCTACTAATTTTCACAACAAATCATACACTTTTTGACTGTTAACAATTTGACATATATTAAATTGAGAATTTCTCATAGCCTACTTTTTATTGATAAAAACACGGCTATTATTGTTAATGTACCTAACTTTTTTAATATCCAACATAAGCAAATTAATCAAAAAGGAAAATGTTAATAAAGCCTAGAGCTACAATTGAATTTTAATTTCCATATTTTAACCTGTCTAACAACAATATCATTACATCGGATAACAGTTTAGGAAATTCGAGACATCTAACATATCCCATTTTTAAGGTGTTCCGTTAATTTTGGCGCTGTGTGTATTTGTTTTTTTTATTTAATATGCTCTACAAGCCTTGTAGGCCTAGGGTATTACAACTTAACAATTACAATTTTACGTAGTACAAATGACAATATACTAATGTCTTATATAGGGGAGTGCAATTAGAACGAAAACATGCATTGTTTCGGAAAAATTCAAACAAGCTTATATTTTTCTAAAACTTTTTTTGTTAGTTGGAAACCACATGGAAAACTTTTTTATTATCAATTTTACGAAAAAAAGTTATTCTTCATAAAATGCTCTGGATAGTCAAAAATCTAAAACTCAAGCATCAGATATCAAATTTTATCAATTTTATACGAGTCAAAAATATGAATTTCGTTAAAGAGTAAAGTACCTTTATATTTCAGAATATCAAAAAATGCTATTATGAAAAGCTATTTGAAATTAAAACTATGTTTAAATATACAATTACATTATTCTAATCGAAAATATTTTTTCATTTTTTTCTCAAATTACGGATACTCATCATTATTTTATTACAATAATTATGAACAACTATTTTATTATCACTTTTACGAAAAAAGTTATTCTTCATAAAATGCTGTCCCTGGTCTAAAATCTAAGATACAACCATCAGATATTAAACTTTTTTATCTTTATACGAGGTATGTAAAAAATATGAATTTTTCTTAAGAGTCTTTATTATTCACAATATTTTAATTGAACGGATGTAATTGAACACTAAAACAAATTTTTTAATTCCAAACAACTTTTCTTAATAACAATTTTCGATATTGTGAAATTTAACGATACTTTACTCTTGAGTGAAATTCATATTTTTTTACATACCTCGTACAAAATTCATTAAATTTGATATTTGATGATTGCATCTTAGATCATATACGATGTAGAGTATTTTATAAAGAATAACTTTTTTTCTTGAAACTGATAATAAAAAAGTTATCAATATAGGTTCCAAGTTACGCAGACATACTGTATAAGAGATTTTTTTTGCTGAACATTTATTATTGTTGAAGTTTATTATTAAATGTATTTTAGGTAAGTTTTACAGAAAAAAAGTGTTGATCACTTTATATAAACATTTTTTAGCTGGTAATTTTCGGTTTTTGTATTACATTTTTATCTTTCTTAATTTTCTCAAAAAGAAATAGTCTATTTCATTTCTAAAGTAAAATAATTTAGTGCATTTTAAAGATTACATCGTAAGCTTTAAAAAAGCCCTTATAAAACTGTAATAGATCTGTTCAAACTTGAGTAATACCGGCTTAAAGTGGTGGTAATTCTATAAAACTACGAAGATTTCAAAAATTACATTTTTTAAGAAGTCATATCATTTGAATTAAATTTTTGAGATTTTTTTTTTGAATGAAACATCATTTAGTACGATGCTTTGTTAATTTGTGCAAAATTGAGGGTTTTATAAGAGAAATTGTATTAGTTACACATTTTTAAATAATTTTTAAACAAAATTCATGTAAGGCTCACTTTCCACCCCCACCGTACTTATGCCCATATATTTTATTTCTTTTTATTATAACCATAAGATAGCTTAATTATTGTTCTTTTCGGTTCAATTTGTAAAAAAATTTCATTTGATCCATTAGTTAAAGAATTACATTAATATAACTCAACCGTGCACTTCGCCGTACGCTAGTTTACAGTGCGCCAATGTTTGTGAGAAGGATGACTTCAGCGTTATAAATAAATGATTATAGAAGATACAGATTTAATTTTATAAAATTCTTTATATAAGGTTTGTTTTGTAAAATTTTCTGAATTTTTCAATGGTCAAGTCAGTTTTGTTCTAACATTTATGTCTTCGGAGTTATTTAAAAAACATCAAACTTCGTAGTTCATTTGTTTAATAAAAAATGAAGCACCCACTTTTCGAGTAGAACTTTTTGATATGTTGTTTATTAAACATTTCTTAATGAAATTACAAAAAGTTCTATCTTGTTTGATTTTTTCCGAAGTGAAAATATATATATATATATATATATATGCACTCCCCTAATATATTATATAATTTTACTTAATGTCAATGTAAAAATTGCTGCACCATGTTTCTCCACTGTATCCTATTTTTCGCTTTCTCTTTCCAGTCTGTAATTTCCATCGATCCTATATCTTCCTGAAAGTTTTCGTGCCTTCTTTTTCTTAGTCTACCTTGTCTACTTGTCCCATGTGTTGTTCCTTGTTGTTCCCTGTGTATTTGTATTAAAATAAAAATTTTTGTTTTTTTTTTCATTAGATGCGTTATTTAAGCAGAATTCTCCTATATTCGTTGTGCTATTACCAAAAGGCACTAAAAATTTTGAATTATAAACTTACCCTGTGGCTGTTCCTATTCCAAACTTTTCTTTGTCTTCTGCCTCCTCTGAGTATTCGTCGTAACAATCAAGAAACATTCTTAGAAAATATTCGTGGACAATACATGAGTCATTACGTACTTTAACCTAATGAATGAAAATATTATGAGTTTACTATGTTATGTATTAGTTTTATGAAGATCCATATACCATTCTGATTCTTGGTACTCCCAAAACTTTGTTTTCGTAAAGAATATTCATACCATCTGAATCCTTTGCTTCACCATTGCCATATGTCGACTCCCAAAAGAAACTATTGATCATATGGCCTTCCACATACTGTTAAAATAAGAGAAGTTTAAAAGACTAAATGTTCACTCTAATGGCATATAGAACAACGTAATGTTACTCTACATCCCACCAGACTGAAAACAATGGGAACCTTCTCTGGTTACAGAGAATTACACCTCCTTTTTCTGGTTACACCTCCGAGGCTTCTACAATTTGCAAGCCATACGGATGCTGAGACTAAGGAAGATGAGGGAATTTTACAATTTATAATTCATGTCCCATCTGCTCAGCGCGGCAAAGTTCCAACGAGAATGGCTCCCTTCGTACTCCAATCAGAGTAAACATGTAAATCAAAAATGAATAACCATTTTCAATTTCGTTGCAAAACGAAAATACAGCCGCATCATATTCTAGTCCAATCAGAGAGTGCAGCAAGCACCTCTACCGGTTTCGAAACTTATTAGTCTCTCATCAGGAGGCACATATGCTGCTCTCTCTGATCCAGCCAAAACAAACCCTTGCGTGCAGTCACGGATTGCAACCCCTGCACGTCGGGGTTTGTTTTGGTTGGATCAGAGAGAGCAGCATGTGTGCCTCCTGATGAGAGACTAATAAGTTTCGAAACCGGTAGAGGTGCTTGCTGCACTCTATGATTGGACTAGAATATCATGCGGCTGTATTTTCGTTTTGCAACGAAATTGAAAACGGTTATTCATTTTTTATTTACATGTTTACTCTGATTGGAGTACGAAGGGAACCATTCTCGTTGGAACTTTGCCGCGCTGAGCAGATGGGACGTGAATTATAAATTGTAAAATTCCCTCATCTTCCTTAGTCTCAGCATCCGTATGGCTTGCAAATTGTAGAAGCCTCGGAGGTGTAACCAAAGAAGGTTTCCATTGTTTTCAGTCTGGTGGGATGTAGAGTAACACTACATTGTTCTATATATGCCATTAGAGTGAAAACTTAGTCTTTTGTTAGCATTTGTCGCTAGGCAAACCAGTTATGACCTGGAAACCAGTTTTATGTAACCGAAGCCTGACGTTGAATATTCGCAAGAAGGTCCTGAAGTGCTATGTGAGATCTATATTATTGTATGGTTGTGAGACATGGACGTTAAAAACCACAATGCTAAATAAATTAGAAGCATTCGAATTGTGGTGCTATCGACGAATCCTAAAGATATCGTGGGTTTCGCAAACTTCCAATGAAATGTTCTCCAAATGATGAATTCAGAACATCTGCTCATAAACATTATAAAGAGAAGAAAATAATATTTCGGCCATATAATTAGAGGACTTAAATACCATCTACTTGGCCTTATAATACAAGGAAAAGTGTAGGGAAAGAGATGGATTGGTCGAAAGAAAGTTTCATGGTTACGTAATATTAGACAATGGTGTGGTTCCACGGTAGAAGAATTATTTCGCGCAGCAGCCGATAGAGAATGGTTTCAAGCTCAGGAACTTGTAAACATGATTACAACCAACGTCTGAATACAGACACGGCGCCTAAGGACTTGTTCATGTAAGAGCGGTTTGCCAACGTCGACGCAGCGATTTACCTGTTTTCCCCCTGTTTTACTTGATCTCACCCTAATGCCGTCTTTGAAGTCAACAAGATAAACTGGGGGAAAACAAATAAACCGCGACGTCGACGCTGGCAAACCGCCCTATATGAACAAGGCCTAAAGAAGAAGTCACATATGGCCTACAACAAGGCCTACATACTGTGTTTAGACGGTTTTTTTTTATGGCATAGACTTGGGTGTCATTTAGCCAGTCACAACTTTTTTTGTTCTCTGTTCATACATAAGGAAGGCAATGAGGTCCTTAGAGTTCCATAGCAAACTCTTCTACAGCTCTCTACTCAGTTCAAAAGCTGGCCGCTATGGACTGTCCAAGTTGCTCACCACATTTTCCATTATGTATCTTCTTCTTCTTCTTTTTTCATATGTACATAATATACCAAATTATCAGGATTAATAAGTTTAGAGGTTAATTTTAGTTTCACAGATAAATTTCATTAAACAATCATATATGTTCTTGCTGTTCAGAGACAATAGATAGGATACATTGAAAGGTGGAAAAACATTACATTTTATTAAATCTTGGATTAAATTATATGTGCATGGAATATATTTTGCGCACTCAAATAAAGTATGATTTAAGTCACCAACCTTCTGACATTCTGTACAAAGATTTGAATCAAAAACTTTAATTCTTGCTAGATGTAGAGGGAAACATGCATGTCCAAACTTCATTCTAATTAATGTTGTTATATATCTTCGAGGTACTACATAATTTTTAAACCAATATATATTTGGAACAGAAGGTTGAATCAGTGAATACTGAGATTTGGATTGTTTACAAAGATCTCGCCATGATTGACTCCACTGATTTTTAACTCGATGCTTAATAGTGTTAACTAAGTCAGATATGCAAAACTTACGATTATGTGAAGTACCATATTCAATAGCTTTTTTAGCCAAACTATCAACATATTCATTATGCGTTAGTCCTATATGAGCCTTAACCCATAAAAAGTTCACTCTTCTTTTATTTTTATGAATTTCAAAAAGGATTTTCTTAATTAGTAGGATATAAATATTTGAATTGTTATTGGGAAATTCTATAGTTTGAATAGCAAGAAGAACAGAGAGTGAATCGGAAATAATTGTTGCAGATATATCTTCTGATTCTTTAAAATATTGCAGGGCCTCACAAATTGCTATGGCTTCAGCACTGAAATAGAAAAATCATGGCCTAACTTAAATATTTTTTCTGTTTTAGTAGCAGGTATGAAAAAGGCACATCCAGTGCCAACTAACGTCTTAGATGCATCTGTATATATATTTATAGAATCTGGCCACTTATCTAAGAATGTTCTTAAGATGTTAGAGCTAATATTACTGTTTTCATGGTAACTTGGTTTTACTAATTTAACTGTATGTAAAAAAGAATGAAAATCTTCAAGTCCAAAACTATCAATCATGTTAAAATCACAGTCAAAATTTAACAGATCTCGAAAAGCCTCGCAAAGTGGAGGAGAGTTCTTTAGCTTCCAGTATTTATTAGTTAAATCCGCTACATTCAGCTTGTTAATATTTTGGTAAAGACCGATATTTAGGTAACGAATTTTCATTAAAAATTTCTGGCTGAGATATTTCCTTCTATAATTGAGTGGAATTTCTAAAGCTTCTACATGTAAAGCTTTATTTGGAGTTGATTTCATAGCTCCCAAACAGATACGGAGTCCTAAGTTCTGTACAACGTCTACTTTGTTTAAAATATGTTTAGAAGCTGAGCCATATAGAATACTACCATAATCAATTATAGATCTAATATATGATCGATAGAAAAGCAAGGAAGTTTCAACATCAGCTCCCCACCAAATCCTTGAAACTGATTTAAGAAAATTTAGACCCTTATTACATCGATTTATCATAAAGTCAATATGTAATTTCCAAGTCAATTTACGATCCAAAATCATTCCCAAATACGGTTTGTTCGCAAATTGTAACTCAAAAAGTTAGTATTTTATCGAAAAAATATTCTTCTATGTAGCTTATAAAAAAAAACGAAAAAACGGGGTATATATGAAGTCTATAGCAAAAGCAGAGGTGTATCTCATGAAAAATAGGTTCTTATTCGTCAAATTACAAATCGAATATTTCAACGTGAAATAACCAAAAAATTAAATACTTTTCAGGGAAAACTCATCAACATTTTTTTAAGTGTTTAAAAAAGCCTTATTTTTGTTTTTTATTAAAGTTTCTAGCGTCAAAACTAAGTTTTTTTTTGAAAAAAACTCGTGAAAATCACCCTTAATTAACCCTTTACAGTTAACTTATGTATTTTTTTATATGATCTGTAAGTTTCACCGATTCAATGCGCTTATTTTGAAAGGGTTGTAGATGAAAGGGGTTGAACGAGTCACTAATCACTAGTGAATGTAAACTTTGAACAGCTATTTTTTAGCCAGTTTTCGTCTTACAAAAAAACAAAAAACTCAAAAATATTCAGAAAATGAAAACCTACATTTTTTACTCTTCGAGAATTTTCGTATCACTGATACTTTTTAAATTATTTGAAAAAAGGGATTTTTTTCAAAATTTCAAAAATGTTTTTTACTTTAATACATATCATACAAACGATATAAAAGTAAAGTAAATTGTAAAGCGGTAACCATTAATTTCATTTGGGATGTTAATTAGGGGGTGATTTTCACCAACTTTTTCCCAAAAAAGGGACTAACTTTGTTTTAAGCGTAACTTGCTTAGTTTTGTGTCAGGAGATTTTATAAAAAACAAAAATAAAGCTTTTTAAACATTAAAAATAAAGCTAAAAAAGTTTTGATGAGCTTTCCCCGAAAAGTGCTTCAATTTTTGGTTATTTCACGTTGATATATTTGATTTGGAATTTGACGAATAAGAACCTAGTTTTCATGAGCCTCAACTCTGCTTCTACTGCGTCTACATACTTCACACATACATCATTTTTTTCGTTTTTTTATACGCTACATTTTTGCTAAGAATATTTTTTTCGATAAAATACTAACTTTTTGAGTTATTTGCCAAAAACCTTCTAAAACGTGTTTTTTTTTTGTTGAAAAATGAACTGTTTTTTACTCGCAAATGATTCAAAAAGTATTGACTTAGTGAAAAAAACTCTATATAACAAAAGTTGCACACAGTTTATCCACTTCCGAAATTCCAAAACGTATGTTTTTTCACCCCTGAGAAGGGGTGGCTTTCACGCCCTAAGTAAAAGCAATCCTTTCCTCAAGTAAGGCCAAAAGTGAATTAGAGGATAAGAGGAACCTAAATCCAAATTTTTAAGCAAATCCCTCGTTACTAAGTAGAAAAATTACGATCCAAAACTACGATCCGGTAATTAACTGCCCTATGGCTATAATAGACCAAGGGCTGGGAGCGGATTTTGCTCGTGATAAGTAATATGGAAAAACTATACGGGGATATGTTGAATTAGTTGTGTACATGACTTTCCCCAACGGGCGGAAACCAAAGTGGGGGACAAGGGTAGTTATAAGGGGTGAAACTCGCGGTTTTAATTATTTTTTGTGACATTCATGAGCGAGTGCACCAAAATTTTGGAATAAGTAGGTCATGACGTGACTAAGTAAAATCTTTAGGGGCGGAACGCTGCGTGGCCGACAAACGGGTGGGGGCAGGGGTGGATATAAAAATTATAAGGGGTTTTCTGTGACGTTCGTGATAGAGATAGTGCACCAAAATTTGGGAATAGGTAGAACATGACATAACTAAGTAAAATCTCCAGAGGGGGAACGCTGCGTGGGGGACAAATGTTGTGCTGCGTCACAAAAAAAATAATAAAAACTGAGACTTTAACTCCTTAAAACTACCCCCCAACTCTGGTTTCCACCCCTGGAGATTTTGCTTAGCTACGTCATGATCTACTTACTCCCAAATTTTGGTTCACTATCTCAATCACGAACGTCACAAAAAATCCCTTATAATTTTTATATTCACCCCCGCCCCCACCCCTTTGTCTTCCTCGCAGCGTTCTGTCCCTGGAGATTTTACTCAGTTATGTCATGACCTACTTATTCCCAAATTTTAGTGCGCTATCTCGATCATGAGCGTCACAAAAGAAAATAATAAAAACCGCGACTTTGACCCCTTATAACTACCCTCGTCCCCCACTGTGATTTCCGCCTCTGAGGATTTTACTTAGTTATGTCATGGTCTACCTATTCCCAAATTTTGGTGCACTATTTCAATCACGAACGTCACAAAAAACCCCTTGTATTTTTATATTCACCCCTGCCCCCACCCCTTTGTCAGCCACGCAGCGTTCACTCCCTGGAGATTTTACTTAGTTACGTCATGACCTACTTATTCCCAAGTTTTGGTGCACTATCTCGATCATGAGCGTCACAAAAAAAATAATAAAAACCGCGACTTTGACCCCTTATAACTACCCTCGTCCCCCACTTTGGTTTCCGCCCGTTGGGGAAAGTCATGTACACAACTAATTCAACATATCATCGTATAGTTTTTCCATATTACTTATCACGAGCAAATTCCGCTTTTATCTCTTCGACTATAAATAAAAAAAGGATGAAACTTAATGGTACTTACGGACCAAAAATCTACTGCAGTTCTAATCTTTTCGAATGTAATACTTTCATCATTCTTGGTAGTGAAGTCGTGTTCCAAAAACTGTTCTCTCAAACCTTTATTCATATAATACATCGCTGTACTGTTGAATCCAATGATATCTGAAAAATGTAATGCTATGGTCTAGATTTATTATTATAATGTTTTGACGCAACATGAAGAATAAATATGATCTAACCTTTTATATTCAGGCTAAGGAATATTTAAGTATGAAAGATGAAATGAAAGATTACATTATTACCGAGGGCCGAAAGTCCCTTAGAATAAACAAAAAGTCTCTTTTGAATAAAATATTTGAAATTAAAAATCACTCTAAATTTTCTTTTTTTTTCTCATCCCTCTAACTTATTAAAATAAACATTACAGAAGTTTTTAGGGACTTTCTTTTCGGCCCTCGGTAATAATGTAATCTTTCATTCTGCGTTTAAATTTTTCAAAAATACTTATGATTTTTCAGGATTCAAAAAATAAATGCATTTAAATAGCATTGGACCAAGGTTTTACGCCTACCCCCTTAATTAAAATATTAATTAAACAGCTTATTATTACAAGAAAGAAACAAATTGCTATTGAATTACTCATTTAAGGGCGCAGGGGCAAAATTTCGCACCAATTCATGCATTTAAAACACATTGGCGCGAAATTTTGCGCCTACGCCCTTAACAATGATCCTGAAATTTCCCGTTTTCGCAAAAATACTTTATCTTATAATTTGTTAGATAACTGTCGGTAGTCGGTAGATTACTAGTTTTCAAATATTTTTCATCTTTTGACAGTGCAACGAAAATTTAGTGCAACGATAATAATTATTAACTATATTTTTATAAAACAATTGTTTTCTAACTTACATATTGTTGCAAAAATTGTAAATATTACATAGATTAATAGTTCAAAAAGCGTTCTCTTTAACACCTCTTCCCTTCCTATTTCTTCTGCCATTGATCTAGTTATCCATGTAGCTAAAATAAGATATATATCGTTAGTTATAGGTCAACCACCACTGCAATTTTCTATGACTGATTCAAAATAGCCCAGTCGGGATATCATTTGACCTTGCATTAGGAGCTGCCTCAAATTTTATTTTTCTAATCTTTAGGGGAGGTCAATAGTAGTATAAATTTAAAATCTCGACTGAATTTGACCGTTGCGTTAACATTTTAAACGAGAACCGTTTTTGCTCAATATCTCCGCCATTTTCAACTTTTCGACAAAAAATATATAAACTGAAATTGTTAGAAATGCGATTTTCTATAATTTCGTTTATCATAATTTTTTTCGTGCGGTCCATATTTTCCGAGTTATGGGGGAAAACTGTGACAGTTAAAGTATAATTATTGATTTATTGAATTATCTCGTTTATTATTACTTTTACAACAAATTTTAACCCAGTCAAAAATAAAGAGAATTAAATTTTGTACAATTTTGATTCCCTTCATTTTTTTGATAGAATCAATATTTAAGGTAGTACGTATGCGGTAAAGGCCCGAGCGTAAGACCGGATTGATTTTAAAGCAATTGTTTTTGTTCAATATCTTCCCCATTTTCAACTTTTCGACAAAAAGTGTAAGGACTAAAATTGTTGCAATTACGATTTACTACAATTTTTCGAGAAAACCAGTGGAGGGTCTAGGGGGGGGGGGAATGGGAAAATTCCCCCCAACGCGGTCCAAAATTTAAAAAAAATTGTTGAAATATTAAAATATGTTAGCTGACATGAAACTTAATTATCGACAGCCAAATTCAACCAATAAAACCCGCTAGGTAATAAAATTAAGTGAACATAATGCATATAAGTTATTATTTATGTCTTTTATGTACTTAGTTTGGTTGGTGTTTCATTGGAAGTTTCAAAAATTGTGTAAAATATAATTCTCTTTATTTTTGTCTATGTACAATTATGTCGTAAAGTTAATAATAAATGAGACAATTCAATAATTATGCTTCCCCTCCGCTTCCAATATTTTCCTCCTTAACTCGGAGAATATTGATCACATAAAAAAATTGTGGAAAAGAGATTGTAGGAAATTGCGTTTGCAACAATTTTAGTTCCTACCGTTTTTGTCGAAAAGCTGAAAATGGCGGAGATATTAAGCAACAACGGTTCTCCTTTAAAATCAATATGGTGGCTAATGCAACCGCGGAATTCAGTCGAGAATTTAAATTTACACTACTATTGATTTTCCCTAAAGGATAGAATTATAAAATTTGGGGCAGCTCGGAAAAAAGATTCAATTTAGTAATTATGCTCCCCCCACCACTTTTTACTATTTTCCCACTTAACTCGGAAAATATCCACCGCATGAAAAAAATTGTTGAAAAGAAATTGTAGGAAATCATATTTGGAACAATTTAAGTTAAAAATGGCGTAGATATTGAACAAAAACAACTGCTACAAAATCAATCAGGTCTTACGCTCGCGCCATTATCGCATACATATTACCCTAAATATTAACTTTGGCAAAAAACGAAAGAAACTAAAACTGTATAAAATTCAATTCTCTCTATTTTTGTATAGAAACATTTTTGTCGTAAAACTAACAATAAACGAGATAATTCAATAATTATGCTCTATTTATATATATATATATATATATATATAGTGATTTTTTGAATATATATAACTATATATATATATATATATATATATATATATATATATATATATATATATATATATATATATAAACAGTTGGTTTTTAATTCCTGGGTTTGCGGTCTGTTATAAATAAAACACTTGATTTTGCTTAGACGTTTCGGCTCTTTGCCATTTTCAATAAGCACTTTTAATTATTAAACATTACACTGTTAACAAACATATTTGATATACAATACACGTAATATTTTGAAAATTTAAAAAAAAAAAAAAAAAAAAGTGCACATCGTGTTTCTCTAAGATGTTATGAGAGAATGCCAGGCATGGGCATTGGGCATATGGTAAAAGCACTTCACAACGGTTTTGGATGGTGGTCGTAAAACCAAAACGATAATATACAGGAGATCAAGTTACATAATATACGAAAGAAATAAATCTGACTAATGTTTAACTTTTAATAATGGGAGCAAGATTTTTTGTAGTTGTGATCTGAGTATGTAACTCGAAATATGAATACTGAGGTGCGTATTTTTTTTTGTATTTTATATGGAACAGAGGCTTGAACGCTAAAACAAGGATATTCATTAATGATAGAACATTATAATAGAACAGAGTATTTGATATGTGGGCATATAGAAGATTTTTAAAAATAACCTTGGTTCAAAAGATTAAGAGACAACCACGTTTTGTAACCGAATGAAATAAAGAAAAATGAGATATTAAATACAATTAAAATAAGAAATTTACATTATTTGGAAACATGTTATGAGAAATGAGATATGTGTTTATGTAGATCGTTATATAGAAAAATCTTCTATATGCCCACATATCAAATACTCTGTTCTATTATAATGTTCTATCATTAATGAATATCCTTGTTTTAGCGTTCAAGCCTCTGTTCCATATAAAATACAAAAAAAAATACGCACCTCAGTATTCATATTTCGAGTTACATACTCAGATCACAACTACAAAAAATCTTGCTCCCATTATTAAAAGTTAAACATTAGTCAGATTTATTTCTTTCGTATATTATGTAACTTGATCTCCTGTATATTATCGTTTTGGTTTTACGACCACCATCCAAAACCGTTGTGAAGTGCTTTTACCATATGCCCAATGCCCATGCCTGGCATTCTCTCATAACATCTTAGAGAAACACGATGTGCACTTTTTTTTTTTTTTTTTTTTAAATTTTCAAAATATTACGTGTATTGTATATCAAATATGTTTGTTAACAGTGTAATGTTTAATAATTAAAAGTGCTTATTGAAAATGGCAAAGAGCCGAAACGTCTAAGCAAAATCAAGTGTTTTATTTATAACAGACCGCAAACCCAGGAATTAAAAACCAACTGTTTAAAAATTCACGGTCAGGAAATAAGCAATATATATATATATATATATATATATATATATATATATATATATATAACTGCCACTATTTTCCGCTATAACTCAGAAAATATCGATGGCACGAAAAAATTGTAAAAATGGAAATGATAGAAAATTACATTTTCAACAATTTTGGTTATACTTTTTGTCGAAAAGTTGAAAATGGAAAAACGTTTCTCGTTTAAAATCAAGATGGCGGCTAACGCAATGGCGGAATTCAGTCGAGATTTTAAATTTACACTACTATTGACTCCCCCTAAAGATTAAAAAAAATAAAATTTGGGGCAGCTCCTAATGCAAGGTTAGGCCTGTTATTCGTCTAACCCTACTGGACTAAAACGTTTCTCTGATCATTGAGATTTTAAAAATTCTGTATAAAAGAATTTACCAACACACATCACTTGAAACCAAAGTTTGTGAAATATCGATCAACTATAATAATTGATAACATCTTTTCCTTTACATTCTTTAATATATTTTCCGTTTTCTTTTAAATTGGTAGATCAATAGTTGGCCATTCTCTTCATTTCATTCATTAAATTACCTATCGTCATGTTTCATAAATTTGGAGAAACTTTTTTATCGCTCGGTTTTATTGTAATGATAAGAAATTAATTGATTTCTTTGACATTAAGTTAAAAAAATTAAACTTACGTTTCTTATTTTTTGTTGTAGGCTTTTTCTCTTTTTTAATATCATCAGTAAACGCAGTCTCATGTATAGAACCATTTTTTTCATTTTTTAAACCGTTCGTGTTATTCATTATATTCACGTTTGACTAACTTGAAGTGACGTACTTGTACGGTTTTAAAAGTGACGTTTAAAAATTAGCCCATACTTTTTCACAGATTCAGCTTTTTTGTTCCTGGTTACCAAGTACGAACCCACGGTTCTTACATTCTTGTAGACATTTACTACGGTTGCCCAGATCGACTAACCAATGAACATTAAGGGTGCTATTACGTCACGAGTTATTGTAATTTGAATCGTAATATGACTAATCGGTATTTTTATGTCTTTGATGTTGATGTATGGAAAATAGTCAAGATAATTAAGAAATAAAGATGTTTAGTGGATTATAATACCTAATTATGGAAAACTGTTGATATTTATCCAATGGTTAATGCAATATTTACGGAAATCTAGGACTTCAATCACCATTCTACACTGAAAATTTGTCGCTGAATTTCCATTAATACTGGAATAACTATTGAATACACACTATCCTTAGAGGTCAGCTAGGATTATGTGAATTAGAATTATGTACTTGTATAATTTATTGTAAGAATTTAAATAATAGGTAATAAATTTGGCCACACTACAGCCTGCACTTGGCATTCTAAAATGTCATCAACTATTTGTATGTTATATACAAATATCCATGAAGATGCCATTCACTGAACCAAAAAAGTACGTAAATATAATGAAAAAAACATTGATTCAAAAAAGGGGAGCATTAATTTTCGTCCAATGATCAGTATCGTTGGTCCAATGTAAGTAGATACATTAACTAATGCTCAAAAACATTCATTTCTATGAATTAGTACGTTGATTCAATGTACTTTCTAGTTAAGAATTAATGTACCGATCCATTGATTCAATGTCCCGATCCATTGATTCAATGTACCGATACATTGATTCAATGTACCGATACATTGATTCAATGTACCGATACATTGATTCTTAACTAGAAAGTACATTGAATGAACGTACTAATTCATAAAAATTAATGTTTTTGAGCATTAGTTAATGTATCTACTTACATTGGACCAATGATACTGATCTTTGGACGAAAATTAATGCTCCCCGTTTTTGAATCAATGTTTTTTTCATTATATTTACGTACTTTTTTGGTTCAGTGTATCTAACCTTTTTTTTTGGAGGTGAGAATCTTCAAAAGACCGTCTGGGAAGGTGCCCCAGGTGTGTTGGATTCAATCCGCCACGCTTCACCGTGCCGAATCGCCTACCAACTAATCTCACCCCCTCTTTCTCCAGCCGACGGGTCTGGGACCACTCTTAGCGAGTATATACACTGACCCGTCAACCTTACTCCCAACTCTCCTCTGGCACTTTTCGCGTGCGTTCCGCAGATCAAGTGACCACCTAGCTGCCTCGTCCCGCACACACCTCGACATAGACTGGTCAGTGAAGACGACCGTCCCGTGCAACCCATGTGCGGGTGAGGCAACCGGGGTGTCCCCCATCCAGCATGAAACTAGCAAGAAGATACCAGTCGGCAGTTACGAGTAACTCCAAGAATTCATGTTTTCATCTACTCACACTCACTCTCGTACTCATTCATCATAAATTAATAGGTAAATAGACTTCCTTATGAGAAATAATGGAAAACGTATATAAAAATTTTTGTATGAATAAAATTATGGTACGATAATAAATATATAACATTAAAAGTTAGGTGTCTAACCTAATAATAAAGTTACACCTATTAATTAACCCGGTATGTTATGAAACGTACCTTCATCTCCAAATAGTACATTATCGAAATAAAGAAATCTCCCTGCCAATTAATTTTATCTAAGACCCATTCACAAAATAATATTCTCTTTTCAGAATCTTCCTGAATTAATTCTTGGTACAATTGAATGTGGTAAGGCTGAATTCTGTTTTTTGCAATAATTCTGTGCACAGAGTAGAAAATTAGTTAGTTTGCTTTGGAAATATTTCGTATACGTATGTTGATTTTCAATAACTACCACCAACACAGGTATTTCGTTTGGGGCGATGAATGTAGTACTTATATAATATCTAAAACTATCTCATTGACCTCTATTCACCTATTCACCATTCAAGTATTTCCATTTCCCAATGAAACACCCTGTAAAGGAATAAAAAAATCGGTGTTTTATCTATTTATAAGATCAATGTTTTATTTATTTATAAAATCAATAATCACTTATTTCAGACAATGTGCTTAACATAATAGGGTTAGAAGTTCAGTTATCAATTCAGTTATCAATTTTTAGTTTATCTTTTCCATGTAGACAATGACGTGTGGTACCTGCGTACTGGCTTTTAAAATCATGAAACCCAGCTGATTTCTACTGGACAAATTACTGATACTTCTTAAAAATCATGTGAAAGGGTCTTAATTGCATTTTAATTTCTTTCAATGGTTACCGTTCATTTTGAAATTTCTGATAAATGTCAAAATATGTACTTTCAAAATAGAAATGTGTAGTACTTTTCCTGGAAAACTGTTTATAGTATGTGAGAAGAATGAATTGCAGGGCTAGTAAGTACTCATATATTTTAATACTACTTATTTTAACGCTACTATGGGTGTATAATTTTATTTGAAGGTTTCACCACTTCACTAATTAGATAAAAACAAAGAGTACATATTTCTGCTCATCTAACTATTATTGTTATATTATAACGTTTGGAAGCCGATATATAGGAGATAAACGTCCTTATCACTTATCACCTAATCAGTTAGGCTAGCCTTAAGCATTCCTCTGCAACATATTTAACCCGTTGACAATGTGAGTCTTGTCTTTACTTTTGTACCAAATAATATCCAATAGAATACACATTTCACCGGAGGGATCGCAGATGTTCGGATACAATTAACGTCTGTTTGCAAAGACAATGACGTCGCAAAGTAACAAGACACTTACTCAACACACACACACTACACATAACACTAGGTACCTGACTGCAAATAAAAATTCACCGTACCTACCATGTCAATATGGCCATTAGTTGTCGAGGCATTAGCTAAATAAAAAAAAGAATACAAATTCACAAGCAGAAAGGTAAACGAAACTGTGAAGTTCCAAGACACATCGTTTACCTTTCTGCTTGTGAATTTGTATTCTACCGGGATGGTTAATGAGGTAGGGATACCGAAACATGTATCATCCTATTGAATAGGTACCAATTCATATGCAGCGGATGCGGGTCGCAGGGCCGTCTTAATTATACACGGCGCCGGGGTGCAAGACTCATCTTTCCGCCCCCTTTTGTCAGAAGATTATATAGGTTATAGGTACACGCTAAAATTAAAACAAATTATGTTTGATTTGTTTATTTATATATTAAAAAACATGGCTTCAGTATTAAAAAAAGACCAATCTTACTTGAGTCAGTACCTTGAGCCAGAGAACTTTCAGTATCAAACCATACTTTTTAAATTAAATCAAAGTACACTTTTCTAGCTTTTAAGTTGGCGACAGTTTTTATTGCTTCGGTAATATCTATTTTTACTTGCTTTTCTATACTTATTAAAGCCAGGTTTGTTAATCTGTCTTGGTCCATTGTTGAGCGCATGGAATAGATCTTCACGATCTATATCAGATCTATTTCCATGCGCTAGTTTTTTTGTAAATTTAAACATTGCGTTTTTTTTCCAAGTTTTCTTCGGAGTTTTTCCAACTCAATATACTTTCCAAAAAAAAATTATAATTATGTTCACTCAACATTTCAAATCTCTCACTTAATTTTGGAATGGCAATGTCCAATAAATAATAATAGAAGTTGACTTTAATTTTTGTTTTGGGTCTAAAAGAGGCTCGCTTGCAGTTTCAGGAAATTTAGTTTCGCAATCTTGTTCTTTAACAATTGATACCGAGTCAATTAATATCTGCTCAAACGCAGTGTCAGTGCGGTTGTTGGTTATATCTTTACTAACTTGATCAACATCTTAACAGCTTCCGAAATAGTTAATAATATCGCTCGTTTGTAAAGTTTTGCTGACAAAATTAACCTTTGCTAAAATATTGTACCCTGGCACGACAGAGCAGATAAACTTAAAGCTCTTTAATTTTCTCATCAATGAGCTTGCGATATTTCTTGTATCATTGTCGTACTTGTTGTTGTCAAAAATTGAGTATAAAGCATCGTAAAAATATTCCCCATATTAAAACGAGGCATTTTTAATGAATGAATTCTACTCTCCCATCGCGTATTTGAAAGCGGTTTTAATGTAAAGGTGGGTATCTCATTCATTATGACATTCCACCGTAACGTTGATGATACGGAAAAAGCATAAAGTTCTTTAACAATTAAAATTTGTTATTTTCATTGAGCATTTAGCGGCATCATTTAGCACTAAATTAAGGCTGTAAGGCGCACAAGGAACATAAAACGCACGAGGATTCATGTCTGATCTGTAAAATTTTTTTGAAGGCTAATATTTTTTCCTCTCATATTTGAACCATTATCATACCCTTGGCCTCGTAAATAATCTAAATCAATATTCAATAATTTCAAACATTCTAACAAATAATTTTGGTAATTGTTGTTCGGTAGTATCTAGAAAATGCTTTCTAACTTTGGCAAGCTTTGTTGACGAATTATAAACGAACTAACAACAATAGTAAGTTGTTCCTTGTGTGAAATATCAGGTGTGCAATCTAAAATTATAGAATAATATTTAGAGTGTTTAAAAAAATCAACAATTGCGGATTGTGGATTTAATTTTTTCACCAATTACACTTATCAATTTAATTAATTTTGAATATTATGTCCAAGATAATGAGGCGTCCGATGCTGAACACTTTGCATTCGTGCAATGTGTTCTGATAGCGTATTATCAAAATTGGAAATACATTCTATTAATTTTAAAAAGTTACCGTTATCCGATTCATACAACTGTTCACTGGTTCCTCTTACTGCCGGTTTCACAAAGTAAAGTTAAGAGATAACCAGAGGAGAAGGAATAAAAGAAGATTAGCTAAAACAGATAAGAGTTTAACAAAGAGCTGTTGCATAGAGAATCAAGCTAAAGAAGCAAAAACTAAAACTATATCAGACAAATCTATCATAAATAGTCAGATAATTAAGAGCAAACAGTAGCGATCAACAGGTAGCAACAAACGCGTTCCAAGATGGCGGCTCTAATTTTGAATATTTTGTTAAGATATTTGGCACACATATTCGTAATATAATAAAGAATGGCGGTACAGACAGAGAACAATATTGTTCTCTGGTACAGAACCCAATTTCAGAAATATGTTAGTATGTGGAAATTACTCTATAACTAAATAAAATATTGAAAAAAGGAGCCTGTACCGCCATTAAGAAAGACAAAAAAATACACTTTCTTCAAATAAACTTTTTTATCCCGTGCCTAGATTTTGTGTCACATTGGAACTACTAAAAATCGATTTTTTTATAACAAGAAATCGAACGTCACTGACTTGGCAACATTTCGCGCCGATGTGTATAAAAATGATTGTTTTTGATAGTATAAACGTCACTGTCAGTGTCGAATTACCGACGCACTGTTGCCTCACTTTTGAAAGTTCGCAGAACTTTCGCAATCTTGGACCGCGTTTGTTGCTACCTGTTGATCGCTACTGTGTGCTCTTAATTGCTTTATAAGAATGTTGTTCTGAAGCTATTTCCTTGTGGCATTTTTATAATTAACTATTTTCTATGGGAAATAAGCCACAATTTGACTAAAAAAATGAATTTATTAACGTTTCAACAAAACAAAACGACAACGAAACCCGATTTGGGCTTCGAAACGTTAATAAATTCATTTTTTTAGTAAAATTGTGGCTTATTTCCCATAGAAAATAGCTTTATAAGAAAATGTATAAACTAAATGACAGCAGAAAATATTCTTCCACGATATTAGACTGAGGGAAGAAACAGATAGTTGTAAAACTTAAATACTGACCACAAATAATTTAAAAATTATACTGGCCAGCATATCTATAGACCACATCAGATTTAAATCGGATTATAATAGCATATAATACAGTGTGTCCACGGATGGGGTGCCCAAGAGGAAAAACTTTTATTTTCAATTTTAGCGAAAAATGTCATTCTTGATGAAAAGTTTTGCTTATTCTAAAACCCCATAAAACGAAATAAAATTCAAGTTTTTCAAATCATGCTTAATTTTGTAGCCAGTTTTATGTGGATCCGTATTGGGACCGTGCAAGTTCGGAAAAGCGACACCTGGTTTCTACGCTCTGCACTTTTATTCGCACTTTTAATTATATTGGCCAATCATATGGTCCTAGTTACTGGATAATTGTCAAGGCCATAGTCCAAAAAAAATAATAAGAAGAAAAAATAAGATTTAGGTTATGTTATTAAAACGTAAATAATTGTATGTAGTAAATAAAATTAGTTATTAAAATGCGGTACTGCAAGCAAAATACAATTAATTAAATTTACCTTTGTGGAGCAATATATAATTCTTCTTCTTAAATGACAATAGGTATGAAATGTACGTCAATTTGACAATTTCAATTGACAATATGAATTATTTAAGAAAGTTGCAATATTTCTCCGCTATTCGCGCACGATCGTTTCGAGTATCCCTTCCAAGTACTTGCACACCGCGAATAAATGTTTGCACTAAGTTCGAAATTGTAACAATAATAACTTGGGAGAACAACATTTTCGCTTCTTTGATTTATGAAGCCAGACTTTGTCGTTCTCCTTGAAACATCCAATTATATAATAATTAAATAATAATAATTATCAATCTAATAATTTTAATAATGAAATTTGTCGAAAATAATCGTTGTTCGGTAGTATCAGTATCCGATAAAAAACCTAGAAAATGCTCTCTAACTTCGGCAAGCTTTGTTGACGAATTATAAATGAACTAACAGTAAGTTGTTCCTTGTGTGAAATATCAGATGTGCAATCTAAAATTATAGAATAATATTTAGATTGTTTAAAAAAATCAACAATTGCGGATTGTGGATTTAATTTTTTCACCAATTACACTTATCTATTTAATTAATTTTGAATATTATTTTATTCGTGCAATGTGTTCTGATAGCGTATTATCAAAATTGGAAATACATTCTATTAATTTTAAAAAGTTACCGTTATCCGATTCATACAACTGTTCACTGGTTCCTCTTACTGCCGGTTTCACAAAGTAAAGTTAAGAGATAACCAGAGGTTACCCCAATATAATTAATTGGGGAACCTCTGGTTATTTCTTAACCACAAGTTAACTTTACTTTGTGAAACCGGCCCTTAATGGTACATTTTGTTATGCTAAAAATGTTATTTTTCGATAATTTCGAAATTCTTTCTAAAACCGCCTTCCACCATTTTCTTTCGTGTTCAACTGCTGCTTGATTGACAGATTCTACTGTATGTCTTTCTAGTAAGTCTTTTTTTAGATATACATATTTTTTTACAGAAATTAAGTGACTACAATTTTTCTCGTGTGTTTTTAACAACGTAATAAACGTCGTTCTTGTCGCAAAACGTAATGAAAAAAATTAGGTTTTTGAAAATTAGCATTTATTTTTTCCATTTAATACCATAGCATTTTATTAAAAAAAATTATACCTTTAAAAAATACCGACTAATAATGCGTCGCCATACATAGCTCCCCCAGACGGCAATACATTATACTTTTGTCAGCAGAAGCGAATACACTGATAATTTTTACAAGATGGTGATTCTTTGTCACTAGACATTCAATATTGGTCAAAATAGTGTACGCGTCACTTTTTGAAATTATTTTCGGAATAATCTAAATGGGTTTCTTATTTCATTTGCATATTGTAGGTGTAGGAAGCCTTTGTAAAAAATACCGAAAGTGCACTTCTATGTTTGTGTTTGTAGTTTTTTAAGGACAAAAAGCGCAAGATTGAGCCTAGCAAGTATTGCGCTTGGACTTGGCGCCCGGGTGCCTCGCACCCCTTGCACCCCCGGGTTGAGACGGCCCTGAGCGGGTGTAACGAATTATATGCTATTGCAGCATTTATTTGGTTCAAAATTATAGCGCTGGCAAAGATTTTGCTGAAGCAAAAATGTACGCAACATTTTATACAGCACAAGATAGCACATATAGAAACCGACTCCATTCGACACGGCTTCGTTCAAAGCCATCAGAGTAGATGGCGCTTTTGAGCTTTTTCACTGAAACTGTGAAGTTCCACGCCACATGTGAATTTGTATTCTATCCGCATGGCTGATGAGGTAGAGAAACCGAAACATGTATCATCGTATTAAATACTTAAGTATTATTTAATTGGTAATAAATATTACCAATAAGATACCTACCGTATGGATAACTAATAGGTAACCAATAACCGATAGCACGGACCACCAACTATTGCTATTTTATATGAGTAGTGAGGAAGCTTCTAGCAAATTGAAAACACAATATCTAAAAAGTTCGTGTAATTATATAGTGGTAAAGCATATTTTAAACTAATTTATGAGTATGAAATCTTGTCACTAATAATCCGAACAATAAACAAACGTGACGGATACTTCAGCGGTCTCATAAAAGTCAAGAAGGCTTTACTGAGTAGTTGGTTTTCTTTTCAGTAGGACAGTATCAAAAAGAATATTTATAAAGGTTACTTTTACATTTAAAGGGTACATTTAGAGGTACTTTTTTCAAAAAGAAATAACAATGACAAAAATTTATTTTATTTGAAAATCTTCAGTACCATAGGTACAAAAGAACCATTCTTTACAATTACTTCTTAAAGAAAATTTCTTTGAAATGTTGGCCGTTACTACCGTTATGGTGGTTCATTCTGAAGTTTTAATTCTCGATGACACATTCGAGCATTTCGATTGGTATTTGACCAATCACTCGATTAATATTGACCTTTAATGTCTCAATCGTAGCCGGTTTATTCATATAGACTTTTGGCTTTAGATAGCCCAAAAGGAGAAAGTCTAGAGGTATGATGTCACAGGATAGAGGCGGCCAATTCACTGGTCCGAAGCGTGAAATAAATTGTTCACCGAATCGTTCTCGCAGCAAAGCCATGCTTTCACGGAGTCTATGGCAAGCAGTGCCATGTGCCATATTGTTGCAATCGAATATCGCCGAAACCACGAGCTTCAATTTTAGGCATCAAATAGTCCCTTAAAAAGGCGCGATATCGGTCTCCATTCACAGTAACATTCTGGTCGGCCTCTGTTTTAAACAAATATGGACCGACGATTCCACCGGCCATAAACCACACCAAACAGCTGTTTTCTTTTTGAAATAATGGCAACTATTGAACCTCTTCGGGTTGCTCATCATCTCAAATACGAACATTTTATTTATTCACGTACCCATTAAGCCAAAAATGAGCCTAATCGGAAAACAATTTTTTTTTAAAACAGTGGAACAGTGAGGACCAACATTTAAAAGAAATTATCTTTAATAAGTAATTATTGTCAAGAATGGTTCTTTTTAATAATAATACCAATTTTCAAATAAAATTAATTTTTTTTTATTGTTTTTTCTTTTTGAAAAAATCATCTCTAAATGAATAACCCTTTACAAGACTATGTGAGTTTAAACTACCACTTATGTGAGTTTAAATTGCTTTTATTAAAAATCGAATGGCATTTTCTTACACTTTATGCATTGTTTGTCTAACGTAGACTACTATGCTGCTTCAATACGCATTTCCCTTTTTTCCAATTTTTAATTTTCCTATTTTACTAAACCAGTTCTAATTGCAGGTTGCAACCCACAAGCTAAACACGAAGAACGAATTTGCAAAAAATTTTCATCAAGTTACAATAATCTGGACGACTTTACAAGAGGAAGCAGAAACATTTCACAGCGAAATTATAACACACAACAAAACGTTTTAGACAATCCCATAATTAGTTCACAAAGAAGTCCTATTTTGGCGCAACATCCAATTTCCAATAATAACATAGACACTTTTGATAGCTTCGTAAAGCAAAGAAATCCTATGAGTGAACATAATCAGCGAGAATTCCAGATTGTAGATCGTCCTCGACACTTAGAGACAGCTTCTAATCCTACATCTAATCCTGCTTCGAATCCTACTAGAAATACAATAGGTTTAAGCATGACTGAATCAACCATTTTGCATACATTGCGTTCTGTGAGGTCGCCTATTGTTAATTATCAAGAAAGTCGGGGAGTTCCTAGAAATGAGTAAGTATTAATAAGGGTATAAGCATTTGATCGAAATAAAAGTAAAAAAAAGTCTCTTTTCGAAAAAAAATGTATTTAAATTCTTTCAAAAAATTTTTCTTCTTCTTTTTGTGTAGAAATGACTCTGTCTGTTTTTCAATGTGCCTCCAGTAAGATATTATTCCATCGTTTTCTTGGTCTTCCCACTGATCGTCTTCCTATTGGGGAACCGTCTCTCGCCGTCCTTACTACCCTATTTGTAGTCATTCGGCTTATGTGGTCGTTCCATTCTACTCTTCTGTTTTTTACCCAGTTATTAATTTTGTCCAACTTGCATCTCCGTCGTATATTTTCATTTCTAGCTGTATACCACAGTCACAGTATAAAGAGGAACCTCTTTATACTGTGCCATAGTGTCAGACCATCCTAGCTCTATATCATCGTCAGACCATCGATTTTTCGAAGGGTTTTCATCTCGGCTGTTTTTAGCAACCTTTTTGTCCTTTCTGTATCAGGTTGTGTTTCTGCTGCGTATGTCATTATTGGTCTGATGACTGTTTTGTAAATTCTGCCTTTCATTTTTTTGCGGATATTTGTATTTCTCCATATTGTTTCATTCAGACAACCTGCGGTTATGTTTGGTTTATTCACTTGATCTTCCACTTCTGTTTCGAGCTTTCCGTAGCTAGATAGTGTGATACCTAGATATTTAAACTCCATGACTTGTTCTATTTTCTGACCCTCCAACTCTAGTTTACATCTTATTAGATTTGCTGTTATAAGATTGTGCAAAGGTTTGATGATGTACGTAGTTATAACTCATCTCCTTGTTGGGCTACTCCTATCGGAGATTGGAAATCATCAAGGCTATCCTGACTTTGTTTAGAGCTGACCTAAAGAGTTCATTAGTGGTGTAGCCAAACCACTCTCCCAAATTCCGCAACCATGACATTCTTCTACGGCATGGATACCGTTTTCCTTCTATTTTTCCTTGCATTATATTTTGAAGTAATACGTATTTATGTACTCTCATCAGGTGACCCAAATATGTGAGTTTTCTTCGTTTTATCGTTAATAAAATTTTTGGGTCTTTTCCGATCCTTCGTATTACTTCAAAGTTTATGATTCTTTCAACCCAACTTATCTTCAGCATTCGTCGGTAGCACCACATCTCGAAACTTTCAATATTGTTTGTTGTTGCCGGTTGAGAGTCCAGGCCTCAACACCGTATAATAGCGTGTTAAATACGTAGCCTCTTAGCATTATTAATCGTAGAGGGATGCTTATATCTCTGTTGCCGAAGAATTTTCTCATCTTTATGAGGGTGGTCCTGAGAAATTCGATACGTCTTTTTATTTCATTGTTTTGGTCTCCAGTTTCGTTTATTAAAGTTCCCAAGTATTTGTACCTTGATACTTTTTCAATTTGGATGCCGTGTTATAATAATATGTGTGTCATGTTTTTACTGAAGACCATACAGGGTGATCAACTTCTGTGACAAAGTCCAATATATCTGTTATTATACAATATATGAAAAAAAGTTGTTAATAAAAGTTATAGACACCTTTAATTTACACATTTTAAAATTAGTGAGAAATATACAGGGCCCTCCATAACACGGTGCCAAACCAAAGTTATGTTTTTTTAAATGGAACACCCTGTATTTTATTCAAAATCTGGTTTTTCTATATTTTTCTGATTCTAGAAATATAACACTTGTCTAAGGTTATACTGAGTGTTTCAAAGTTACGAGCACTTTTATTAAAAAATCATATTGATTTGATCGCCCTGTATGTTTCTAACGGTGTAATATAAACTTATTTTTTAATGCTTTTGACTATTAATATTAAAGTAGTTTTGCAACAATGTACTATGTTTTTTATAACTACAAAAATTGTATACAGGGTAAGTCAAAATGTAAATACAAGATTTTCTTCATAATTTTAAATGGATCACCCTGTATTTAATATTATTTTCGAAAAGTTCTATCACTATACTTACATATCTTTTAAATATTCCCTATACCTAAAGTTATTAGTTTTCGAGAAATTTTAGTTTTATTGTCGATAACAGCATGTATTACTTAGTTATTAATAACAATACTGTAATTTATTCAAATTTATAAAAAAAAACTAAATTAAATAAAAAAATGTTCAACGTACTTCTTATGTTATAAAAGGTGTTCAAAATGACCTCCCATAACGTCTACACAAGCCTGGAGATGCGTTTCGAAAGACCTACTGATGTTTGTAAGCATTTGTTGTGTGACACTTTAAAAGGCGTTTTGAATCCTTATTTTCATATCGTCAACTATTGTTGGATGTGTACTATTTACTACGTATTTAATATAAGCCAAAAAAAAGAAGTCAATTCGTTTAATTCTGGTGATCTGGGTGGCCAGCGAACTGGCCCATCTCTTCCTATCCATCTTTCAGGAAATAGTTCATCGAGTTCACCGTTGACAAGTACGTTGTGGTGAGCAGGGGCTCCGTCGTGAAGCAACCACATATGTTGGCGGATGTTTAAGGGTACATTTTCAAGTAGAATAGGTAAATTATTTACTAGAAAATTTAAATAAACCTCACCATTTACCGATACCTCAAACAAAAAAGGACCTATAACGTAATTGCCTATGCTTCCACCCCAAACATTTAAGGACCATCTCGTTTGACTATGTGTCTGAGCACAGTACGGATTGGTTGTGGAATAATAATGAAAATTGTGTCTGTTTACACTACCATTTTTGTGGAATGTTGCCTCGTCTCCAAAAAAAAAGAACAAACTCAAAAAAATCTCTCTGCATAACTATTTGTTGTTGTGACCATTGACAAAATTGTACTCTTCGTTCGAAATCATCCCCAACAAGTGCCTGATGTAATTGTATATGATATGGGTGCATGTTGTTTTTCTTGAGTATGTTTTGGATAGATCCATAACTTATATCTTGCTCTCTTGTAATATTTTGAATACTTGTATGAGTATTTTCTGTAACAGGCAGTAAAACATTTACTTCATTTTCATGCGGAATAATGATTTTTGTTTTTTCCTTTGCTTCATAAACAGAACCAGTACGATTAAACATGTCTAATAAGTTATCAAATACTCTCTTATTTGGTTGTTGACGCTATGGACACCGTTCCTTATAAATTCTTGTGGCAACTAATGAGTTTTTGAAACACTCTGCTAAAATCCATATCATGTCTGTCATTTCTTCACGACTAAAATTCATTGTTAGGTACCAATCATAACAATATGGCAAACAATTATAATCAATAACAAAAATAAAAACGTACAGATAATTAAAATCTTACAACTGACAGTTCTTGTGTCAATTATTTCAAAGCCACCTTAAACAAGAACTTGCAGCAATTTATAGTTCCCATTTCTTCGCGTAAAATTAATATCATTTTGTTATTAAATATAAAATTGTCGTTATTATATAGAATTTACCATAAACTTGGAGAAAAAATGAAATGCAGTCTAATTTTAATTATCATTAACAAACTCATTGGAGGTTTCTAATATTAAGGGTAATTAATTTACTGTAATAGACGTATCTATGAGTTATCAACAATAAAACTAAAATATCTCGAAAACTAATAACTTTAGGTATAGGGAATATTTAAAAGATATGCAAGCATAATGAAAGAACTTTTCGATGGTAATATAAAATATAGGGTGTTCTATTTAAAAATATGAAGAAAATCTTTTATTTGCATTTTGACTTACCCTGTATATAATTTGTGTAGTTATAAAAAAATTGTACGTTTTTGCAAAACTACTTTAAAATTGACAGTCAACAGCAGTAAAAAAATAAGTCTATATTATACTGTTTGAATCATACAGGGCGACCAAATCAGCATGATTTTTTGATGAAAGTGTTCATAACTTTGAAACGCTCAGTATAACCCTAGACAAGTGTTATATCTTTTTAAACAGAGAAATATAGAGAAATAGATTTTGAATAAAATACAGGGTGTTCCATTTAAAAAAACATAACTTTGGTTTGGCACCGTGTTATGGAGGACCCTGTATATTTCTCACTAATTTTAAAATGTGTACATTAAAGGTGTCTATAACTTTTGTTAACAACTTCTTTTCATATATTTTATAATAACAGATATATTGGACTTTGTCACAGAAGTTGATCACCCTGTATATTATTTTAATTGGGTTCTGTTAATGAGCTTGCTTTTTTGTCATTAAAGTAGAAAAAACTTTAAATTTCACTCATTAAATCATTATTGTCCAGTTATCGTCTTAATTATTTTAACTGTATTAATATCCGTCGACTAATTCTGAATGATTAATGGGTTGTTAAAACATTTTATCTGTAGCGGCTTCTGGAATGTCTTAAAAATATCGAATTTCATTGATAAAATGCGAATATCTCACCGATCTTCGCTTCGATCATACTTGGTTTTTTGATATTGATATGTATGCCATAATTGTTGCAAGCAATATTTATATTGTTAAGTAATCGTTGTAATTCTTCTACTGTTCTCGCAACTATTAGTACAGTGTCGTCCGCGTATCGAATATTATTTACAACCTCTTCATTGATTACGATTCCTTCGCTTGTTTGCAAAAGGGCTTCCTATCAGATCCTTTTTATATAACATTAAATAGCAGTGGTGACAAAATGCATCCCTGCCGTACTCCTCTACGTAATTATATTCCTTGTGATGTCTTATTTTCTATTTTGATGTTAGCTTTCTAATTCCAATGTAGGTTGAGAATTATTCGCAGATCTTTATTATCTATGTCATTTCTTTCAATAATGTCTCTTAGCTCATGGCGTACTCGGTCAAACACTTTTTCAAAATCGATAAAAGCTGTATGTACTTCTTGATTAACGTCTAGGCATATTTCCATATTTGCTTAAGAACATTAAAACCGAAGAGAGCTTCAAGAGTTCCTAGGTCCTTTTCTGAACCCCATATGTGTACCTATTACTAATATCTGACTCCAACTTTTGACAAACTCGGTTGTGAATAACTTTTAGAAATATCCTTAGTAGATGGCTCATTAAAGATATTGTTCGATGTTCTGAACATTCTTTTGAATTGGATTTCTTTGGCAGTGTAACGATATGTAGACAACAGCCACTCTCGAGGTATACCAGTATTGTATATTGTGTTAAATAAATGCAATATTACAGGTACCTATTGATTCATCATCCAGGCTTTAGCAATTCAATAGGAACCTGATAAAGTCTTTCCAGTTTTGGAATTCCTAAGTGCCATTTCTACTTCACATTTTAGGATTTCAGGTCCCGTTTCACCATTTACCTGAACAATGGTATTTCTGTTATCCTCAAACAATTATTTTATGTATAAGTAGGAAAATATAAATATAAACATGCTAATACTCTTTTTATTTTTTTTTCAGACAGGTTTCATTCATAAACCTCATCACCTCCCTATGCACACACGCCTACACGGCGGTCATTACGATTTTAGTAATGTTATGGAACTTAGTACCGCTGCTTGATGGTTTTGTCTATTTTGCCCGTTTTGCGGTCGACAAACTAATAAACATATTCGAAACCAGAGATTCGAAAGAAAAAATTATGAAAATGGCTATTTTTGCTGGAGAAATTATAGTTATATTATTTATCATTTTTTTGATCATTGGCTTAATTTTTATGCCTGTGTATCTTTTAGTGGCTCGAATAATAAGTAAAATATGGGGCATGATAGTGTGGTAGTACTGATAGTAATAGGGGCATGATTTTAAATTATATCAATAGTGATGTAAATTTCGGCTTTTATTTAATACTTCTATTAGGTACTTGGTAGGTACTTCATATTTATTAACTATGAAATAGATACATTCGATACAGAGATATGTACCCAGGGCCAAAACTAGAGGAACAAGCCATAATTGTTCTGATTGCCATATTTTAGAGGAGGTGTGAACGAAATCCAAATTTTAAGAAAAATATATATTATTATAACAGTGATATATTAATAATTACAATTATTTGATTGTAAAAATTTTGACTTTTATTCTGATTATACTCGTAAGTATGTCTTACACCAATCTTGTTTATTACATTTGAAGAAAATTTTTTCAAAACTTACGTTCTGAAGAATTTCCAATAGATGCTTATTGAATGGAGCCCGGTTAGTGTCTTCTCCTCCATTATATTTCTTGTTCGAAGGGTACTGTAATATCGTTCAATAGTAGCCATCACGAGTAGCCATGGTGGATGGAAAGCCTCACGAAATAATGAGTGCCTGGTTGCGATTTTAAGAAATATACCCGCTATTCGTCAACATATACGTCATTCTGAACTGTAAGTATCCCTACCCGCTGTCAACACATTTTATCAAATATACCGATTTAAACACACTTCGGTTGATTAGGACATTTTTCCAAACAATATTCGATTTGCTGAAAGAAAGAGAGGAAATCTCGGAGGGAATAATAATGTAGTTTTATGGTTTGATAATATTTTTATTCTTTAAATGCATTCAATTAAAACGTGCACTAAAACTTACAGATAAAAAATAATTCAAGTGATTACACTATTTTCTTGCAATGCTCTTTAAATCCATTCATTTTTTTTTCGAATCCTGAGAAAACTAATATAACTATTTTTAATTGATGGATTCGAACGTTACTTGATGGAAGTTCATTTTATCTAACAATAAAACACTGAAAACGTTTGTTTTCTATACTTCCACAAAATTTATTATAACTAAGTGACTACAGCTGTTTCGGCGGAGTGCCTTTCTCAAGTGATATAGTTTACAATGTGTTTGCCTTTTTAAGTCTTCAACTGAAGAGGTTGAGGAGTGGGGAGCTGTTTGTCTCGAGTTCGTCATTCAGAATTATATCTGTATTTTTCAGTTTATTAATTTCCATAGATTCTAAAAAAGATAGCTTAAGGCCTTTATTTTGAATATGTAGAATTTGAAACTCTTCATTGAAAGAATGATTATGATCTAGAAGGTGAAGTGCGTATGTAGAAGTGTCTGTTTTTCTATTGTTGAATGCCCTTTTGTGTTCTGCTATCCGTTTGTCAAAAGTTCTGCCAGTTTGACCGATGTACGTTTTCGGACAGTCACCACAAGTTAGTTTGTACACACCACTCTGTAGTTGCTTTCTCTTTCGGCTTTTATTGTTCTTAATATATTTGCTTAAGTTGTTGTTAGTTCTGAAAGCTGGTGTTATTCCTTTCTTTTTTATGTATCTGGCTATCTTTGTTGTTATCTTGCCAGTATACACTACAGTATACAGTACAGAATACACTAAATTTTCACCTAAATTCACCGTAAAAAATACACTAGAACTAGTTAATAAAATACAACATTTTCAATTGCCCAACAACTCCAGACTAATTTCATTTGACGTAAAAAATCTTTTTCCTAGTGTTCCTCCTACAGAAACTTTTGTTTTAGTTAAAAATCTTTTAGACCATAATAGTACAAATCCGATCATTGCATCTGAAATTTTACACCTTCTTGAAATTTGCATAAATCAAGACTACTTTGAATTCAATAATCAAATATACACAAACAACAGTGCAGGACTTATTATGGGTAACCCTCTAAGCCCATTGCTATCAGATATATTTATGAACCAACTTGAAACAACAATTTCTAAACATCCCGTATTTAAACAGTTCTTATATTGGTGGAGATACGTGGATGATATACTAGTGTGCTTTACAGGTACTAACAGACAACTTGACCAATTTCTATCATATATTAATTCACTTCATAATAATATTGAGTTTACAATAGAAACAGAACAGAATAACTCCATAAACTTTCTAGATGTAACGATTTCCAGACTACACAACAAACATGAGTTCTCCGTATACCATAAACCTACCCATACTGACACAACTATACACAATTCATCATCCCATCCTACACAACACAAATTAGCAGCCTACCATAGCATGATACATAGACTGACAGAAATTCCCATGACAAAAAATAACTTCGAGATAGAACTAAACATCATTAAACAAATAGCAGCAAACAACGGCTATAACGAACAAACAGTTAACACAATTTTAAACCAAAAACTCCATAAGAAAGCCCTGAAATTAGTGTATCCACCACCACAGAAAGAACCCAGTACCTTCTGCTCTCTCACATATACTGGCAAGATAACAACAAAGATAGCCAGATACATAAAAAAGAAAGGAATAACACCAGCTTTCAGAACTAACAACAACTTAAGCAAATATATTAAGAACAATAAAAGCCGAAAGAGAAAGCAACTACAGAGTGGTGTGTACAAACTAACTTGTGGTGACTGTCCGAAAACGTACATCGGTCAAACTGGCAGAACTTTTGACAAACGGATAGCAGAACACAAAAGGGCATTCAACAATAGAAAAACAGACACTTCTACATACGCACTTCACCTTCTAGATCATAATCATTCTTTCAATGAAGAGTTTCAAATTCTACATATTCAAAATAAAGGCCTTAAGCTATCTTTTTTAGAATCTATGGAAATTAATAAACTGAAAAATACAGATATAATTCTGAATGACCAACTCGAGACAAACAGCTCCCCACTCCTCAACCTCTTCAGTTGAAGACTTAAAAAGGCAAACACATTGTAAACTATATCACTTGAGAAAGGCACTCCGCCGAAACAGCTGTAGTCACTTAGTTATAATAAATTTTGTGGAAGTATAGAAAACAAACGTTTTCAGTGTTTTATTGTTAGATAACTATTTTTGAAAAATTTAAACGCTGAATAAAAGATTACATTATTACCGAGGGCGGAAGTCCCTGAAAACTTCTATAACGTTTATTTTAATAAGTTACATGGGTAAAAAGAAGAGAAAATTGAATGTAATTTTTAATTTCAAATATCTTATTCAAAAGAAATCTTCTGTCTATTCTAAGGAATTATTTCGGTTTAGATTTGTTCGTATGCATACGTTAAAACTAGCATTATCAGAGCATGATTCAATCTCTAATACATCTTCATCGTGCAGATATAAATATTTTCTTAAATATAATTTCAACATTTTTCATACTTATTTAGATGAAACGATGACCACCAAAAACCACACACTACACTGTGTGGTGACGACCACACTCAAGATTACTGCAAAATTGTTTCTTCAATTTGCTGGAATCGGGTATATTTAGTAAAATCGCTGCCTGGTTATGGAACAAAATGTACGTCTTCTCCGGAAGTAGGTACATTATTGAATTTTTAGATTTTATCCTTAGCTTTAATTTCATCATCATCAGTGGTGCTTTCGAAATTCGATTCTGTTCAACGTTAATCTTTGCTAGTTATCATAGGCGTAACGGGGGAGTTTGGGGGTTGTAACCCCCCCCCCGCATTTGGATGTACTTTGAGCTCTATACGCTTAACACCATTACTATTCCATACCTCCCAGAGACCATCAAGTACAGTTGTTACCCCCCCCCCCCTTAGGATCATCCTGGTTACACATCTGCTAGTTACTTCGCCGATCTTCCTCGCGTCCTCGTTCACACCCTCCCTCTACCTCAGTCTACTTCTACTCCTATGTCCTACTGGTACCACTAATAGGATTCGTCTGGGCGGGTAATTTTCTGCTGTTGCTATGAAGTTCTTGCAATACACTCTTAATGTGTGACTTTGGCAGTACCAATTGAACTGTACGTATACTTACTCAATCGGGCTTTTCCCACGTCGCGTCGGATATAATAGACCATTGGAAAGATACAGAGATTTCCATTTAGCCCAGTACGCTTTTATATTTCCACTATGTTTGGTTATTTCCTGCCAAATAACTTTTACGTCATGATCTTTTTTTATTCTTTTTAAGGCTTTCCAGGCCATTCCAGGGAGGTCTGATCATCAGCTTCTTCTTCTTCTTCGTATTTAAGCGTGATGTCAGCTGGACTTTCTTTCTCGGTTACATTCTCTTTTTCTTCAAATCTGTTACAGTACTGACATTGTAGTTCCAAACAGGGTCGCCTTTAACCCGCGATCACTGACATTCCCTTGTGTAACAAGATCACTGACCTGTTAGATTTTATCTAACACGTTATTCATTGTAAATTAAACCCAAAAATTAAGAAATTTATATGTTTAATAAACAAAACAAGCGATATGAAATGGTAAGACTGATAATACACGGAAAGATAAGAGGCGAAAGGAGTATTGGAAGAAGGATAGAGTGTCATAGTCATGGTTGAAGAATTTAAGGGACTGGTTTAAAAATCCACAAGGAAGAAATTCTTGTAGCTGGCTGTATACCATTAAATTACAAGTAAAGTTTAATAAAAAAATTTTGTCCTGGTAAAAGGTATATTAGTTTAAAAAGCCCCTATAGGGCTACAAACATATAAACAAAACGTTTTGGCTCTGTAACAAGAGCATCATCGGTGTTACAAGCACATGGTGAGCCACCCAAAAATACAAAGGTTGAAACCTTTTACAAATAGACTTAGGCCCGGTCTTTTCACCTCTGAATAACTAGTTATCCGGAGGTTTATTTGACAGATTTACATGTAATCTGCCGGATAAACTTCCCGATAAATAGTTATTCGGAGGTGAAAAGACCGGGCCTTAAAGTCTTATATAAATATAAACATTCTAAAATCCAAAGGATGGATAAAATTCCTATGGATGCGGCTTTAGGGCAACATATGACTCCCACAGGTGGTAAGTGGGTCAATTAATTAGGTCATTGTGTTATAAGAGGTGACAGGCAACTCATTGCGTGTTATAAGAGGTGACAGGACTGGTTTAAATTCAGTTCTATAGAACTCTTCAGAGCATCGGTAGAGTAAAGATCGTGATGATGATATCCAACATCCGATTAGGAGACGGCACTTACAGAAGAATTATAAAACTCCAAACTAACTAACTAATTGAGCTTACAAATAATAAAATTTAAAAAAAGAGCTAAATTAAGTATAAAAAATAACGTTATTGGCTCCTTTCAGCCTGTCGCATACACCCAGACTGAAAAAAGTGCTGTTAACACAATTATGGTTTGTTTTTTAACCAAGAGGAGTGATTCACATTTACCGCGCTGTATTACTTGTTTGTAATTGGTCCAACCGCAGGCAAGTTTACTCGACTGTTATAAAATGTTGACACTAATGACATTTATCAAATTTTGACACTAGTGACATTTCATAGGTTATAAGTTATATCGGCGATTTTTGTGTTTTCTGTGTAATTCCTTGAATTTTTAGATTGTTGGTCTGCTTTTATATAAAAAACATTTGTTTTTGGAACTCCTTAGCGACGTATTAATTTAATATAATAATATCTATGGATTACCGTTGAGGTCCGAAAAGATCAACCAAAAAAGAAGATGTATTTGGTTATTATTCTAGTGACTTTCTTGGGTGTGAATCTGTCTTTTAAGTTTACTCCTCCTGGTTAAAAAATAAACTATAGTATGTGGTGAATAAAACATTTATGAAAGTGCGCTGTTGCAGATTTTCCGAAAAAAAAAGAAGTTATGAGGAAAACTAAAAATTTGTTAGATTTTTGTAACTTGGTCAGTGATCTCAAGTTAAATAATATAGGCATTGTTATGAAAAAGCCCTATTCGATGTACTACGTCGAATTGATACTGTTGAAAAGTCACGATATCCATCGAATAACTTGTCCTTCTGGCTTTTTAAAATTTATTAGCGACTGCAAACCGCTATGACCAGTAAGCCATTATGCTAAAGAAAAGTATAACAATGTTCTAGGGCTTTTATAATAGCTAGAAGCTCTTTTCTGGTAACACAGTAATTATTTTCTTTCTCTCTTGTTTCACTAAAATTTGCAATATTTTTTTCTTCGCCTTCCTGTTATCGTTATAATATTGCGCTAATACCATGCTCAGATGCGTCACAATCCAAGAAAAATTTTCTAACTTCCCGTGGATAGAATTTTTTGGTAAAATGAGCAGAGTCCAAGAAAATTTCTAATTTTCTTTTTATTTCTTCTCTTGCAAATAGTGAACATTTCTTAGTTTAGTTTTAAATTGGTATTTCTCAATCTGCCAAATATCTCGCTTAAGTTTTTCAGATGTTCATCAAATGTTTTGGACATAATCATTATATATCATCAAGGTATACTAGACATGTTTTCCAGATAAGTCCTCTCAAAACATTCTCCATCAAACGTAGCTGGAGCTGGATCATTATAAAGACCAAATGGTAGAACCTGGAAAGACCACAGCCAGTTGAAAAAGCTGTTTTGCCTCCGTCATCAGGAGATATTTCTACTTGCTAGTAGCCGCTTTATTAAATCTAGGATCGAAAACCATTTAGCACCTCATAAAGTGTATCATCTATTCATGTCAATGGATAACGGTCTTTTTGTGTAATTTGGTTTAATATTCTTTAGCCTACACAAAAGTGACTAGTTGTTAAAAGACTACTGGTCAACTATTTGTTGTTCATTATTTAATTTAAAAGGCTTTTTGGACAAGTCATCAACCCTTACCGGAATCATCTCATTTAAGGTAAGGGTCCGCAGACCCGCATCGGACGTATCAATTTTTCATATTGCGGCCACTGTGTCGGTAGCGATCGGATTTGCCGACGCGAGTATCAGTAATCGGATTGCTGATGCCACTTCATTCGGGTTTTTGTAGTGATTGTACCTGCGGAAAGTGTTTGTGAGAAATGGAGGAAAGCGATGATGAACAAGTCGTTATTGCTTGTTTGTTAGCAAAAGAGGAAGAACAAGAAAAAACAATCTAGAAAAAGGAAGCATAATTTCTGGATACACAACATATTCAAGAAGAGATCGGAACATGGAGAATATCACACACTATTTCCTAATTTGTTAAACGATGAAATCATTTTCCAATATTTTCGTATGTCTCAAGCAGTGGTGTAGTGGAGCCGGAACGCTGTTCCGGTACGGCTTTTTTGCGTTTTTTAAATTGTGGCTAAATATTACCTACTAAAATCTAAAATGTTACTGAAACCGCATTGAAACAAAAATTCCTCAAACCAAATTACAGCAGATTACAAACGTTTTTGACTGTTTCCGTTAGTTCTCCCAGTCTCAGTCGAAGTTCAGTCACCTCTTTTCCTACGTCCACTGCCCCTCCCATGTCCATAGATAAATATTTTATATATTTAAAAATTCATTACTTTCATTTATATTTTCATTCATTCATAACACTTAAAAAGTTTCGTTGTTGTCGGGATATAAGGTTAGAACTACACCTAAGGATTCTTCGGTGTGTTACGTGTTCTCTACTCATCTTTATGACGTGAAAGCGTGGACATTAAAACAAGTCCATCTGAATAAGTTGGCCGCCTTTGAATTTTGGTGTTACAGAAGAATCCTACGAATATCATGAATTCAAAGAATGTCAAACGTGGAAGTAACTAGAAGGATAGGAAATAAACCGGAAATAATACCCAGATAGCACAAGTACGTTTTATGGACATCCAATGGACGTACATATGTGTACATTGGAACGTCCAATGGACGTCCCGCTAAGGTACAATGGACATCCGATGGACGTCCAGAGTTCACAAAATTGGACGTCCATAGAACGTCCGCTACAAACGTACAGTGTACGTTGTTGAAGCTTTCAGTGTACATCTGATGTACGTCTTATGGACATTTTTCTTGGGCACTTTTCAGAAAGCAATCTAGTGTCCATAATTTTTTGAATAGATACATAGCAAAAAGCCTTTAGGTATCGGAAATAGTTCCTATAATACGAAACTTATACTTTAAAATATTACACAAAATACCTTTTTTATTTCTCTTTATTATAACTTTATTATGTATAGTTTATTATAGGAACTTCATTAATGCACGACTGCACTTGCACGATAAACAGCAAACACAAAGATATCACAGGATGTATTATATTGTATGTAATAACTTAATAAAGACAAAATTCAGATAATGGCGCCCTATGAAGCATGCACATTAAAAGAGGTTTATTTCTGTTCTGTTCCTTCCAAACATTATTTCTTAGAACTTTAGAGTCAGTACGGTTGTATATTGCAAGCGGGTTTGCCATTCTGTGAATTATCATAAATAAATCCTCCTTCAGTATTCCACAACAATTAACAGCGATAATCTCCTAAAAGTACCTGCCTAATACTACCTTTTACGACCGATAGCGTGAAGAGCGACAACGTTGTCAAGAAGATTCTCATTTAGTTTGGCGGGAAATTTAATAGTTACAAAATGCACATTTAAGATTTAAATTGGTAGTGTCTAATTATGGTAAGTTCTATAATTACCGATGCGCGATGTAGCTCCGTTATTCTGAAAAAGTTTACCATCGTTTTATCATCATCTAATATTATATAGGTTTAATTAAAATAATTTTAGTGGTTCAGTGTTTTAATCCAATGATGAAAAAATATGTGACTACATTTATTAGAAGCTTCTTGTATTCTACTAATAATATTGCTTTGATTAAAACAAGAAGCTATATATAATTACTCATAATAATAGTCGCGTTTTGTGTAAAATCTCCATGGACCACAAATGGATGTCCAATGTACGTTGAAATCAAACGTCCAATGGAAGTCGCGTAATGGACGTACATAGTACGCCCAGTTTTGGTCCATGGACGTTTGGACTTTAAATGTACGTTATATGGACGTCCATCGGACGTTGTGTGCTATATGGGTACTAACTATCAAAAGACGAAAACTTGAGTACTTGAGACATAATGTGATGAGAGGGTAAAAATACTCATTATTACAACTTATTATTATGCAAGGCAAAATCCGAGGAAAGCGAAATGTGGGAAGACGAAGAACATCCTGGCTTAAGAACTTAAGGGAATGGTTCGAATGCAGTAGTGCAGAGCTGTTTAGAGTGGCAGTCAACAGGGTCCGCATTGCCATGATGATTTTCCAACCTTCGATAGAAGATGGAACTTAAAGAAGATATTTAAAAAAAGAAACGTTTCAATTAAAATTTAAAAAGTGAGCTGATTTTCATCTCTTGTTGTCCCCCCTTCTTTATCCCCACCACGAGGAGATTCTAGGGAACTGAACCCCGCGGAAAATTGGCCACTGCACTGGCAAGGAATATCACAAAGTCATAGCGTTCCGGTACTGCTTAATTTGCGACTACACCCCTGGTCTCAAGCTAAATTCACTTTTCTTCTTGTTGACATTCTGAAACCATATTTCGTTTGACGTTCGGCACGCAACTGACGCATCGCAAAAGTTGCCTCTTGAAGCATCGGTATCGGTGTCGGCATTGCCGATGAGCGGTCTGTCCGGTGCGGATAAGTGGACGCTGTTGTATAAGTTTTTATACTAAGGTAAACTAAAATCCGTTGCGTGCGATGCGGCATGCGGGCTTGTATCTTAGGACGCTTACCTTTAAATTAAGGCTACGGCTCCACGGGCAACAAATTTACGCTAGCAGTAGCCGTAAAACGAACTTAAGGTTCCGCGGAACGGAATAGGAATAGCCGAACTGAACCGACTACAGGACTAGTGCGTAGTCGGTTCAGTTCGGCTATTCCTATTCCGTTCCGCGGAACCTTAAGTTCGTTTTACGGCTACTGCTAGCGTAAATTCTTCGCCCGTGGAGCCGCAGCCTTAGAGGAACTTATTTAAAATGTAACTGCGAATTTGGGAACTTTTATTAGATACATCAGGCGCACGAACAAATAATACTTCTTCTTTTTCGTTACCGGACTTTTTCTATATGGAATAAATCTTAAGAAACTATCGTAACAATATATTTATTTAAAAGTGAGATACAAAATAAACAAACATATTTTTCTTATTTCTAGTTCCTACTTTTTGTTACACTCTTTAGCATCATTTACTGCTGGCAACAATACACAACATTCTGTACCAGGATATTTAGGTAGCTGTAGATTGTACTTTTCTTCTAAGGCTGGAGGTACAAATCTTCCTCCTAAGTAATGATATTTTCCCTCAAAAAATTTGGCACACATTTTGGGGGCAGTAAGAGAAATGAGCATGTCTGGTTTGACGCCATCTTCAGGAGGTCCTGAATTTACATCCCATCCACTAGGTATATCAATGCTTAAATATAAACAGTAAATTAAAAAGAATAAAGTAAATATATCAGTAGAATTTCAAATTAAAATATTAACTGTTGTTATGATGAAACTTAGAGTGCCTACTAATATGCAATATATAGTGACGAGCGCGCTAATAACCGGCAAAATAGCGCAAAAGATGAAAAACATAATAAATTGCGAAACAAAAAGAGATGAAACTAGTGGAGGCGGAAATGATCCGTTATAAATGTATAAATTAACATTACATTACATAGTTTCCCACCTTTAGACGTTTGTGACAGGAGTATTTTATAAAATTCTATTGTCACAGTGACAGTTGTCATACTCCTCTGATACGTCTAAAGGTGGGAAACTATGTAATGGAATGTTAATTTATACGTTTATAACGATCATTTTCATCTCCACTAGTTTCATCTCTTTTTGTTTCGCAATGTATTATGTTTTCCATCTTTTGCGCTATTTTGCCGGTTATTAGTGCGTTCATCACTGTAATACACACTATTATAAACAACTATGTTTGAAGAGTAAGAAAGAGTAATAAGAAAATTAGAAATTGTTTAAGGACTGTGTGGTGAAAAGGGATGCTGCCATTTAAAACTGCTCCAGTAAAATTGATCGAATATGTTCTTGGATGTTCTCATATAGCATCTGGATATTTTAGAATAACATTCTAAGAAAGGAAATATTTTGAAACTTAAAAATTACTGGGTATGGTTTATGTGTTGGAAGTTAATACAAAAGGCATCTTATAGGGAATGGAATTAGTCAAGAAAACTTTTTTTTTCGACTATTTCACTAAACTGATTTTAACTGATAAAACTTCATAGCAACGCCTAGTTTCCTACTGACAAAACTCCTTAGCGAGGTGATTTCTCAGCGACAAAATTATGACAGATCCGTCACGAAAGTGTCTGGTAATAACAAATAAATAAAGATTATATTTCGTTGATATGGTGCATTAATTGTCTCGTGAAATGGTCTTGTCAATTTAGATAAAAAATAAGATGTTATAGATATACAAGAATCTAGATATATCCTTCAAAACCACGTAAAATTAGATGAACGTCGTGAGTTTTATGTCTTTAAATGATGTATTGGCTCGATCAGCCCAGTAGATTTTTCAATATCCTAACGTTTATCAGATTAATAAAAGACATTTTTAAAATGACTATTCTGAAGCTGGGTAACAACTAAAACATTTATTTTGATTGCATTTTCTACATAAGGCCTTTCAAATATAGTTCTTCCATTTTAACTTTGCACATGCATGGAATTATTCACGAATTACTTTTTATACCAGGTGTGTTTTTCACTCACAAAAATTAGTATCGCAAAATTAAGCATCTTGTCCATAGAAACCACAATAATTTAAACAAGGATAAACAATACGGCATCTCTTTGATACCTTGTTTACTATGAATTTTGACGTATAATTTCTTTTGTTTACTATGGATTTTGAATCATTTTCAGTGCACGTGCACCTTAGCAGTATATTTTTAACTATTTAGAATGGGAAATAAGCCACAATATTATTAAAAAATGATTTTTATTAACGTTTCGACGCCCAAATCGGGTGCCGTTGTCAAAATACAAAATACTATTAATATAAACAAAAATGTTGTTGCTTAGTAAAAAAATTCTTCTAATAATTTATTTAATTTGACTCATTTATATCAGCAATTCAGATACATATGATACATTTTAAAGTAGAAGACTTTAAAATGATATTGCCAATATTTATGAGTTGCGTTCCTGGGACGACTTTACTGAAAGATAGTTCATTCGATTACATGAAATCAACCCCAACTCAAGAATATCCGTCACAAAAAAATCATAGCATGTGATCTGTCTTTAAAAAGACAACCACATGCAACGGTGACATTAAAATTCTCGCGTTAGAGATCTCATAGTAAATCACGAGGGAAAACCAGGAAAAACCTCGTGATACTATCCCGACATCGTAAGTATTTGGTCTTACATTTAATTTACTCTCAAAATTAATACCAAATTCTGACTTTACTATAATTTTGTTTAAATTATAAATAATATCAATAACACATGGGTATATAAGTAATACTAAAATATAAAATATGTACTAACTCGACTATTGACTTACTAATTGTGGTATTTTCTTTCTATTGACTTCCTCTTTCAGTATGGGTATCCACATCCTACTGCATTCCACCGAGGAATTTGCGACACAATTGGTTTCGTTTAGCATAATTAGAGCCGCTTCTTTGATTTTTCTCTTTTTACTATCTGTTTCTTTCAGGACTATACTTGAATCTCTCCACTGAACTCTATGTTCATTATCCCATGCGTGTTGACATATTTGAGATCTATCAAATTCTCTATTTTTAATATAAGATTGATGTTCACTTATTCTAACGTTTAATGGTCTTGATGTTTCACCTATATAAAACTGTTCGCATTCACAAGGTATTTTATAAATACAATTCTTTGTCCTTTCTTGTTCATTGTTAGGTTTAGTTTTAGATAGAATAGATCTCAATGTGTTGGTTGTTTTGAATGTTGTTGAAATGTTGAATTTATTTCCTATTGTTTTAAGTTTCTCGGATAGTCCTTTTATGTATGGTATTGATATTTTCCTCGTATTATTTCTTGTGAATGTTGTAGGATCCCGTTCTATGTTGTTCTGTTCCATTCGATCCAATCTTGACAATTCCTTATTTATAAACGATAAAGGATAATCATTTTTTAATAAAACAGATGTTAAGAATTGTTTTTCTTCTAAAAAGGAATTTTCGTTAGAACAAGTAATTTTGGCTCTATCATATAAGGATTTTATGATTCCCTTTTTAACGTTGATGTTGTGATTTGATTTGTAATTGAGATATCTGTTGGTATGTGTTGGTTTTCTATACACTTGAGTCTCATATCCAGTATCCTTCTTTAAGACTAAAACATCGAGGAAAGGCAGGGTGTTATTATATTCCTTTTCCATTGTAAATTTTATTGTCTCTTCCTGATATTCCTGAATATTATAAACGATCAAGAAGAGACAATAAAATTTACAATGGAAAAGGAATATAATAACACCCTGCCTTTCCTCGATGTTTTAGTCTTAAAGAAGGATACTGGATATGAGACTCAAGTGTATAGAAAACCAACACATACCAACAGATATCTCAATTACAAATCAAATCACAACATCAACGTTAAAAAGGGAATCATAAAATCCTTATATGATAGAGCCAAAATTACTTGTTCTAACGAAAATTCCTTTTTAGAAGAAAAACAATTCTTAACATCTGTTTTATTAAAAAATGATTATCCTTTATCGTTTATAAATAAGGAATTGTCAAGATTGGATCGAATGGAACAGAACAACATAGAACGGGATCCTACAACATTCACAAGAAATAATACGAGGAAAATATCAATACCATACATAAAAGGACTATCCGAGAAACTTAAAACAATAGGAAATAAATTCAACATTTCAACAACATTCAAAACAACCAACACATTGAGATCTATTCTATCTAAAACTAAACCTAACAATGAACAAGAAAGGACAAAGAATTGTATTTATAAAATACCTTGTGAATGCGAACAGTTTTATATAGGTGAAACATCAAGACCATTAAACGTTAGAATAAGTGAACATCAATCTTATATTAAAAATAGAGAATTTGATAGATCTCAAATATGTCAACACGCATGGGATAATGAACATAGAGTTCAGTGGAGAGATTCAAGTATAGTCCTGAAAGAAACAGATAGTAAAAAGAGAAAAATCAAAGAAGCGGCTCTAATTATGCTAAACGAAACCAATTGTGTCGCAAATTCCTCGGTGGAATGCAGTAGGATGTGGATACCCATACTGAAAGAGGAAGTCAATAGAAAGAAAATACCACAATTAGTAAGTCAATAGTCGAGTTAGTACATATTTTATATTTTAGTATTACTTATATACCCATGTATTATTGATATTATTTATAATTTAAACAAAATTATAGTAAAGTCAGAATTTGGTATTAATTTTGAGAGTAAATTAAATGTAAGACCAAATACTTACGATGTCGGGATAGTATCACGAGGTTTTTCCTGGTTTTCCCTCGTGATTTACTATGAGATCTCTAACGCGAGAATTTTAATGTCACCGTTGCATGTGGTTGTCTTTTTAAAGACAGATCACATGCTATGATTTTTTTGTGACGGATATTCTTGAGTTGGGGTTGATTTCATGTAATCGAATGAACTATCTTTCAGTAAAGTCGTCCCAGGAACGCAACTCATAAATATTGGCAATATCATTTTAAAGTCTTCTACTTTAAAATGTATCATATGTATCTGAATTGCCGATATAAATGAGTCAAATTAAATAAATTATTAGAAGAATTTTTTTACTAAGCAACAACATTTTTGTTTATATTAATAGTATTTTGTATTTTGACAACGGCACCCGATTTGGGCGTCGAAACGTTAATAAAAATCATTTTTTAATAATATTGTGGCTTATTTCCCATTCTAAATAGTTAAAATTGTAAAAATGCCACAAGAAAATAGCTTCAGAACAACATTAGCAGTATATTGACGCATTTGTTGTATTTATTGGTTTATTTGCATTTATTGTTTATTTGGTGTTTCAAATTATTTAAACTTTTAGTGTTTGTATAATATGTCATTGCAATTTTTATTTTCAAACATAACTGTTAAAAGGACTAAACGTCACGCGACGCGTGACGTTTTCTAAAGTGTTACCAAAACCAGATGTACAATCTTATTTAAAAAAAGTTATTTTGAACCTCCCAAATATAAGTTTTTGCTTTCAATCCTGTGGAATAAAATTAAACAAATCACTATTCCCAAATTATATGTATGTAATTATGTATATGTAATAGGTATAACAATAAATAATAAACAAACTAAACCGATTATTCTACCATAAAATTAACATAAAAAATGAACAAGTAGGAAAAAGAACCTATTTTGAAAACTATTGTTTATATTTTAAGTCTTCCATTTTCAATAATCTCATTTTTTTCTTCAAAATTATATATAAAAAAATATACAAGGAGAATGACTTTTTAAGTAGTTGATCGATTACCCAGCAACACTCTTCCATGTTTAAATGCACGCACACTGTAATCTGTAATAGGTACGAAACTAACGTTACCAAAACCAAAAATGGTAACAATACTGATACACACAGCGTGTCCACGCCGTCTCTAGAGCCTTCGCTCCTTAAAAATTTTCAGAAACGAACTAGTCCCGAGCGATAGCGAGGATCCTACTGCGTTACCACTACCAAAAGTGGTAACAACATATAACGTGTAACGGATTCACATAATCTCGCCAATATTTTCGTGCGTCTAGTTGGCTATTTACTGAATTAGGTACTATTAACAAATATTTCTGTTGGTAAAAAATATAAATGGAATTATTTCATAGTAGTCATAAAATATTTATTTGCAAGATTTTTAACTGTTACCAATGGTGACAGTGGTTACATGGACGCTTCGCCAGTGACTTTTGGCTTATATTGGGATTTTTAACCACACAAAACAAAAAAAAATCATGTAATTACAAAATTAAAAAACGCATTGAAAAACTTTCTTTAGCCAATAGAACGGGAGATAAACTTTTTTTTAATTTTAATTAATTCTGGGATTAATTTCAACCCAGTGCAATAATGAGCTGAAATATTCAATAATTATTGATACCCTGTAAAGTTGAATTAAGTTATAGCATAATTACACCTTCCAGACGTTAACAAAGTAATGTAGTAGCTCACCTTCTGAGTTTTGGTGGGTGAAACTTACTGTCAACCAGGAAAAAACAAGAATCTCTTCAAAGTGGTGCTAATTTAAAAAAATTAGAATTTTTTCTGCTTATTTCAGCTGTTTCTAAAGCTGAAGCCAGCAAAGGATGTTCTTTTTTTAATTTGGGATAGTTATCAAACACTGATATAATAATTTACTCAGCGGTAAATATACACAGCAAATTTTGGAGAAATAACAGTTTTTGACAATACAAATATACTCTATGTGGGTATAACAACACCTAAAAGATGGAGGCAACATACATAAAGGGATCAAATTACATCTTATTCATGACAACAAAAGGTTGCGAAACTCACCTTTGAATCTCTCAAGTAGAGATGCATCAAGTCAAACTAGTTTGATTTTATTCAACAAACTTGACTTGACAACCAAACTTTTTTTGTAAAAAAGTTTGACTTGACTTGATTTCAATATTTTTAGGTTTGACTTGAAATCAAACTTCTTCAAACAGTTTGAAGTTTGAATATCATATTGCGCAACGTGTTTATTTCCAATTCTAATTGAGAGCGTACCGACTTTTGTTTTGACTTACTTAGATAGGTCTGAATCTGCTACTCCGCAAAAGTTCATAATATTATTAAGAATATTATTTTATATTTCATATTATTTTATATGCTTGGCTTGTTTATTACGTTCGTTTTGAAGTGTGTGCTTTGTGAAATAATATCAGAACCTGAATATTTTTCGGCTCAGAATAAGTACCAGATAAATTGAGTCTGCTTTTGAAGGTATTCCCAGTGCAAAAATTAAGAGAAAAAAATCTGCATACTTGTATGTATTATGTAAAAATAAAGAACAGCGTTATAAAATGACAAATAATGAACTAATTCTTTAAGACGACATTGCAAAGTCGCAAAAAATTCATTAAACCTACTCTAACAAAAATATAATATTTTGTTGTTCCTTCATAAATTTTTGTTAAAGGGGCCGTTCAAGTATTACGAAACGCAATTTTTGAAGCTCTTACAACCTCTTTATCCCATCTATATCTTTTCATCTTTTGTTGTGAAGAAAGGTCCGGCTATTTATTGCAAGCACGTGTTACTGTGCTTGATCTGGTTAATAAAAATTTTAAGATTTTTTCACTTGAATACTATTGTCCTATTGTAACATAAGCGGGGCGTGAGGGGGCAATATAATACAATCCAGGGGTTCTATGTAAATATAAACGAAAGTTGAAAAGGTGGGAGATTGTGATTCCGTAGTTTTTTTTTATTTAAGGTAAAAAACAATGTTACGTAACGCGCTGTTCTAACTCCCTCCCCCATCCCGTATAACGCGCCGTAACGTTTTACATGGCCCCCCTCCCCCAACTTGCGTTACGTAATACTTGAAAGCTTCCAAAGTAGATTAAATTACACTTGGTATGATAAAAAAACTATCCAACAAATTCTTTGTTTTAATCTAGTAACACTCAAATATAAAAAAGTTATATCGATAAAACGAAACTTGCCAGCAAGCAATTCTAAGCATACAGGATTCATTTTTAAAAAATTTACCCTATTTTGATTACAATCGCTTCCTGTATCAAGATACTTTTATGTGGCACTTATTGTATTATTAATTTTCTTATCTTAATTGACAACTAACATGTCAATCTCGCCAAAACAGTATATCTACTAAATAAATTATTTTTCAAAATCTTTCAAACTAGTTTGACAAACAGTTTGAATTTTCAAACCTGTACGATTGACCAGTTTGACTTGACTTGAGTTATTTGTCAGAAGGATTGACTTGAGTTTGACTTGAAATTAAGTCAAACTCAAGTCAAGTTCAAACATTCAAGTCAAACTTGTGCAACTCTACTCTCAAGCCAAAAAGATAGCAATTATCAGGTGCATTTGAGCTCTACAGGTCAAAGGTCTTGCAGACACAGTGATATAATATATTTAGACCACAGAAAATGATTTTTCACTATAAATTTCAGTTATTACAGTTTCACTAAGATAAATTACCTACATGTATCTGATCAAAACATGTATAATGTATATTATTCGCGGTGTGCAAGTACTTGGAAGGGTAAACGAGAAACGACCCTGCGCGAGTCGCGGAGAAATATTGCAACTATCTTAAATAATTCACATTGTCAATTGACATTGTCAAATTGACGTATATTTCATACCTTCTGTCAATGAAGCAGAAATAGTATATTACTTCATGAGGCGGAGAAGCATGACTTTTCTTGACGCGCCCGATATTACGCGCCGAACGAAGTGAGGCGCGTAATAGAGGGCAAGTCAAGAAAAGTCGCTTCTTTGCCGAATAAAGTATACTATTTTTTCTTCAAACGTAACAATTTTCAACCATAAATAGTACAATTCATAATAAGTATGCATCACTGCGACCTGAAAATTTCACAGAAAAATGATTTTTTATCAAGTACCAAAATGGAAAGTGTTACCGAAGCGTCATGGGAATACATTCGATCAGCGCAGTAGCCCAAAAAGTAGCTAGTTATTTAAATTTAAACGATGCAAGCGCATACACGGGTCACTCTTTACGACGAACTTCAGCAACACTTTTAATTGATGGAGGCGGAAATCTAGAATGCCTCAAACGACATGGGGGCTGGAAATCAAGCACGGTTGCCGAAGGATATATAGAGGATTCAATAAGAAATAAGAACGATAATGCTCAAAAAATTTTAAACCCTCATGATTCGCCAACATCGGGAATGATTGCTGAAAGTTGTGCTCGACCATCAGTATCATCAACAATTACCAATGCGTATCAAGAGTCGGGAACATTTTTGACGGTTTCAATTTTGAAAATGCCTCATTAACTAATTGTACTTTTAATATTACTATAAATAAAAATGATGTTTAATTGTTGTTAATGACATTTGTATTGTTGCTTTGTGACATGTTTCATATTGTTGCCATGACAACATTTTTCCCTCCGCCGTAAAGAAATGGGAAAAAAAACTGCTGCCGGCGGAGACATCAAACTTTGACAGGATCAAGTTAGATAAGTAATGTCATCATTATTTGACGTTTGAAGAAAAAATTATATATTGCTCCACAATATTGATATGATATGCAATTATTATATAAAGGTAAATTTAATTAATTTTATTTTGCTTGCAGTACTGCATTTTAATAACTAATTTTATTTACTACATACAATTGTTGACGTTTTCATAACATAACCTGAATCTTATTTTTTCTTCTTATTATTTTTTTGGACTATGGCCTTGACAATTATCCAGTAACCAGGACTAATATAATTGGCCAATATAATTAAAAGTGCGAATTTTAGTATAGAGCGTAGAAATAGGGGTCGCTTTGCCGAACTTGCACGGTCCCAATAGAACAATCAACTGCACACATTAATATACATTATAAATATTAAGTTATTAATACATACAGTAAAACCTCCGTTAACCGAATTAATTGGAGGGGGAGACTGTTTCGTATATCAAGAATTTCTGTTTAAAAAACATTGTTTTTTGTATTCTACTTGTATCAAATAACATAGTATCCTTGGTCAAAGTTGGCATTAAAAAATACTACGAGGTGATTTCGTAATCTTTTCTTTAATATGTAATTAATATAATATCCTCAACCTAATCTGTAAACTGCATTATTCCATTTCTCCAAATTTTACAGGAGACACAAAAAACTATCTCTCTAAATATGACTAATGCGAATACTACGCATCTACCATTTTAAAAGATAGGATGGTAAAACGGAAATATTTTATAGGTACATAAATATATCAATAACATTTGTATATTGTTTAATAAGTATTTAATATTACTTACCACCAACTTTATCTTGAAAATATCACTTTCTAAATATTGATAGGTCAGTCGTGTGATATGACAAACTAGGGAGTTACATATTTTTCATACTAAATTTGGCGGCAAGGGAGATACAGTGTATACGAAGAGGTCGCTATTTACTCATCTGGCAAAGATATGCACGGGCATCCTTTTTTAAATGATAAGTAGGGACTTTTTGAAACATATGGCAGTAATAACTCATTTTCAGAGAATTATGGAGTTACGCAGTTTACAGATTAGGGCGACAATATGTAAATAATATAAAGCAATAAAATTAAGGAAAATTAATATATTTTTACAATGTTTTTTTAAAGAAATCTTCTATTTTCTTTTGTGTTTTTCTTTGACATGTTTTGCAGCTAGGTATATCTAATGAAGGAATACTTTAAGCCATAGGTATATCCAAAATCATATAAAAAAATTGGTATGAAAACACGTTATGGGTCGAAAATACCCATAATATGCATCCTAGGGTTAAATAACTATAGTAATAAAAACATGTGTTGTATATTAAAGGGCGTTCTTTAGTTGCATGAAAGCAATGTTGACGATGTTGACAAATTAACATTGAATTGTTTCGGTTTTGCAATAAAAATTTATTTTTTATTGACAAAATTATTGAAACTGTCAGCCGGTTAAACGATGTTTCAGTTAACAAAGGTTTTACTGTAGTTATTTTTTTAAATAAAAGTACATATTCACATAAACTCAAGATTTGATGAGTCCATTATACTTAGGTAGGGACTACACAAATTTGACTTAAAATAATTCAAATTGTGGTTTATTCAAAGTAAAAACAGTAAATTGTATTAACACGCCACAAGAAAATAGCTTTAGAACAAAATTAGATTTAATAATAAGTATATGCATGATTTTTCAAGAAACACCAGAAAATGAACGTAAAAACAGTAAATTCTATTAAGATGCCACAAGAAAATAGGTTTAGAACAATATTAGATTTAGTAATCAGTATGCATAATTTTTTTTAAGACACACCAGAAAATGAACAGAAATAATCATACAACAGAAACTAAACAAAAATTAGCTTGAAGATATGTTCGAAAAGTATTATTTATTTGTTACTGTTAAATAGTAATAATACAATGTATTTCAATAATTCTCAAGACATTATTAATCTATTACTTGGTTAATTTGAATTATTACCTTGCTATAGGTACTTTTGTTTCCTTCATCAGACTAACAACTGGTATAAATTCTTCTCTTACAGGTGGCTTAAAGCTAAATCCAAATAAAGCATCCACTATAATACCAAATTCAGATTCAAAGTTGGATTTATCTGGTAAACTCTTAATTACAGATATATTCATTAACTGACATTGCTTGATGAGATTATTGTAGAGATTATTTTTTGTTTCTTTGGGGTAGTATACAACTGGTTTATATCCAAAAAGTACTAAATGTCTTGCACAAACTAAACCATCTCCACCATTGTTACCAGGCCCACAACAAACCTAAAAGAAAAAGTCTGTAATAGATCTTTAAGAAAAAATCAGTGTGCACAGTTTGGTTTTTGGAATGCAGTGGGTACGAGAGAGGCTCTGTAAGGCTAAGGGAGCTCGCAAATATCCCTACATCGCATAACATACATCGCATGTGGGCATGTGGCATCCATTGCAAAAAGATACGCACTGAGTGTCACATCTGGTTTTCAGTGAACAAAATTCCACTGAAAGTCACCGAAAATTCACCGAAAACCAGATGTGACACTCATTGCGTATCTTTTTGCAATGGATGCCACATGCCCACATGCGATGTAGGATATTGCTTAGGTATGCAAGCTCGCTAAGGCTCCACGCCGTAAAACATTTTCAGTTCAGTTCGGCTATTCCTATTCTGTTCCACGGAACCTTAAGTTCGTTTTACGGCTATTGCTAGCATACATTTGTCGCCCGTGGAGCCTTAGCCTAAGAGCTATTTCAATGATGTAGAGATTAATTGCGATATTTATGCATGAATAGAATAGAATAGAATACTTTATTGGTATAGCTTTACAGCTGCCATCATAAAGATGGATATACACGTCAGATATACAACACAATATAGTCACAGACACATAATCAAATACCTATACATACACTTAAATTTTAGATTTAACATAATGTACATTGATAAATATGAAAATTATTAATATTAGACAGAACTCATAACAGCAATCTAGTTGCTAAGTATTCTTCTACACTGTAGAATGCATGTTTACATAGTATACTTTTCACAACTCTTTTGAATTTCACCGGATGCAAAGATCTAACTTCATTTGGAAGATGATTATATAGCCTGACCCCCACATAATCTGTGGACTTCTCAAATTTGGATAGTTTGTGACCAACAGTAACAAACTGATTGGCATTCCTAGTTGAGTATGCATGTAAATCAGAATTTCTCTTGAATGAATGTAAATTATGCTTAATATACAATATGGATTTCAAGATATATATGGAAGGCAACGGTAAGATATTGTTATTAATGAAAACTTGCTTACAAGTATGCCCAAAAGGAATATTGAAGATAAGTCTAATAATTCTCTTCTGTTTAATAAACACTGTGTCTGATTTTGTGGAATTACCCCATAACGTAACATTATAAGTAAGGTGACAATAAACCAAAGAATAATATACATTAATGAGAGTTTTAATACTGAGTGTTCTCTTCAACTGTACTAAAGCATAGAATGAACAATTTAGTTTCTTATTAACATATTCAACGTGAACATCCCAACTCATAAACTGGTCCAAGAATACACCTAAAAATTTTATGTTTGGAATATTTACAATTTCAGGAATAGACACAACTGGCATATTTCGTTTGCATCTAAAATGTATATACGATGTTTTATCAATATTCAGTTGTAGCAAGTTTTGTGTACACCATGTTTGGAATAATCTGATAACCCTTGACACTCTATTTTGAAGCTCTACGTATGTATGTGCTGATACAATCACAGATGAGTCATCTGCGTACATTACAATGTGGTCATGAGTAATATGATCGGGTAGGTCATTGACAAAAATAAGAAATAGCAGTGGTCCCAACACAGATCCCTGCGGCACTCCTACATCTACACTGAAGATGTCTGACCTTTCCTTGTTTAATTCAACATAGAATTTCCTCTCCAGAAGATATGAGTTCAATAAATTTAACATGTTACCTCTTATTCCGTGGACATACAATTTGTTAAGGACAAATTCAAATTTAAGACTGTCGAATGCTCTGGAAAGATCAAAGAAGATACCCACTACAAGAAGACCATCATCAAGATGCCTATAGACAGATTCCATAAATACTTCAGTAGCCCCCTCTGTTGATCTTCCGGATCGAAAGCCATGCTGTTCTGAACACAGTGCATTATTTTTGTCCAAAAACTGTATGATCCTAGTGTAGTAAGCTCGTTCAAAAATTTTTGAAATTACATTTAACAAAGAAATAGGTCTATAATTATCAATACAAGTGTGATCGGATTTTTTATATACTGGAACAATTTTACTTAATTTTAGGTTTTCAGGAAATTCACCTGTGTTGTATACTAGGTTAATTAAATATGCCAGCGGTTCTGATATAACATCCTTGATGTGCTTGATCATTCTTGTGTTCAATTCATCATTTCCAAAAGAATGTTTATTTTTAAGACCACAAATAATATCAAGAACTTCATCAGATGTTACTGGAAAATAAACAAAACTGTCTATAGTCCACCTATGTGATAAAGTACAGTTTTGAGGGTTATTGTCAAGCCTATTTTTTAGTGCATTATTTTTGTCATTGAAATGGCATGCAAAATATTGAGCTAAATTTTTATCATCTGATATTAGTTTGTCTTCAATTTTGAGTTTAATTTTATTAGTACTTTGCTTTCTCCCTATAGTTTTATTTACTATACTCCACATAGTTTTTTGTTTATTATTACTACTTATAATTTGAAGATAATTGAATTCCCTTTTCTTTTCAGCAATAAGATTATTGTATTCCTTCTTGGTAGCTTTATACTCATTCCAGATGTTACTATTATTAGAGTTTTTAGCTTCATTAAATAGGTTTTTTAATTGTTTACTCCTAGCATATATGTCATGATCAACCCAACCTTTACTTTTATGCACGTCCTTACCTATTTTACTTTTAAGGGGACAGTTTGAAGTAATAGCAAAGTTTAAAGTATCCATAAATTCGATAAAAGCGTTATTAATATTACTTTCATTGTATACCTCGTAAAAACCAATCCTCATTAAGTCTTGTTTTAGGATGTCTAAATTATTATCATTTAAACACCTAAAACACTGCTGTTTTATATTAGATTCCATCCTATCCTGATTACGACCTACAACAATGTCAAAAATAATGGCAAGATGGTCACCCATATTGGGTTGATTGACTTGACAAGTATGATTCATAGTGATATTATTAGTAGCAATGTAGTCAATTTTTGTTTTTGTTACTTTATTGTTATTCATGAAAATACGTGTTGGTATATTTGGGATATTAAGAGACAAACCAAACGATTGAAAAAGATCATCTAATCGAAGTTTTTCATTGCTCTGAATTAAGTAGTTGATATTAAAGTCTCCACAGAGATAAATTTTATCAACACGGTTGTGAAAATGACCTAAAATATTAAAACAATTATTTATAAAAGAATCTAGATTGCTGTTAGGCGTTCTGTACACATTAATGACTAGAAATTTACAGTTACTGATTAAAATAGTCACAGCACAACATTCAAAGCTTTCTTCCTCAGAGAATTTACGGCAATCAACGACTGAGACTGCATACTTGTCTGTCCCAGATTTAGATAAAATAAGAGTTCCACCATGTATTTTATTTTTTCTAGTAAAATGGGTTACTAAAGTGTACCCTGGGATATAAATAAGATTAATATTATCCTCATTACACCAGTGCTCCTGAATACATAGAATGTCAGGTTTTTCAGCATTAGAAAAAAGCTCAAGATTTAAAAGTTTGTTTGTTAAACATTGTACATTAACCGAGATTAACTTCAATTTAAAGTCATTTACTATACGTGAAATAGTTGTATTGCTTGAGGACCCACCTAATGCGACAGCGTCCTCCTCATCTTGAAAAACGAGACTAATGCTCCGCTGGGCCAGATTTCTCGCTTCCATGCATTCTTAATTAAGTCTCGTCTAATGGTCACTTTCATGGATGCATATATGTCAGGTTTTTTGGACTGATGGATTTCGCATTTTACGCCATCTAAATGATTTTCCAGGAACTTTTCTAATTGCTCCGGTTTTGTGTCAGGCTTTAGGCGAGTCACATGTAGGTTGATCATTTGTGGAACAGCCTCAATGTTGCAAGGTGACTCGGTACTTCCAACTAAGAACTTCCTCTTTTTTCTATGAGCTACCTGTGTCCACGCACCGTTGCTTGAAGACTCTGAAAGAACCGGAGCATTATTTTCAGTGTTCAACAGATTATGTAAAACAGTTTGAGTTTTGGCTTCTTGCATTGCGGCACTCATTTGTCTTGATGTAATGTATTTTTTTTCATTTGGCACTTCATTTCCAAAGTTTGTCGATGTTGAGGATCGCGCTAGCGTTCCGTCTGCAGGAATTTTAGTCACTACTAATTCAGTTTGTTTACTATTAGTAAGGTCATTAACATTTTGTAGTTGTTTATCATCTTTACCAGGGGAAGTCCAGTTTTTTCTTTTGTCAACGTTAATTACCTTGAATTCAGGTTCTTTAGTTTTTTGTTTTACTTTTTCTTCAAGGAGCTCGTTAGTTCTTTTTAACAATTGATTATTATCAAATAAAATTTTATATTTTTCCTCTTTTTCACTTAAAATTGTTTTTAGAAAATCAATTTCCAACTGTAGGATATGTGCATTTACCTCTTGAGTATGACTTACTGAGTTTCCTTTGGGATTTTCAGATTGTTCACATGTCTCACATACAATTCTAGTATCACATAACTTTATACATTTCTGCTTTTTTCTTGATGAACAAGATAAATGAAAAATACTTCCACATTTTATGCACACTATAACGTTAGTAGTTTTCTGGCAACATTTGAATGCTTTTTCCTTAAAATTCTCATCATTTACAGAGAGGAGTAATTTCACGTGCGCATCGTTTGGCGCCATCTTGAATATGCTTCACTGATACCATAAAGCTACCATAAAGAATTCAATACAGTAAAGCACAAAGAGCTGATGGAGATGATGGAGCAATCTTTACTGGAATCAAATATCGTCTATCAGGTCAGAGGCAGGAGAATCTGATGATTTCAATATCAAATCTAGGGTCCAACAGAGATGTATATTATGTATATTACCACTGCTGTTCAGCATATACTCTCAGAAAATCTTTCAATAACCAGTAGATGATGTTGAAGCCAGAATTCAAACAGGCAACATGGTATTCGCTGATAGTTCTGAAGTCCTCCAGGAGTTCATGAATAGGATCACAGAAGTATTTAAGTAGAGATAATACTAAACATTAAGGAAACAAAATCTATGATGATCTCTAAGAAGGAACAGCAATTTGGACAAATCAGTGTGAACAGTCAACAAATAGAAAGAGTAAAAACATTACACCTACCTTGGTACGAACCTCAATTCAAATTGAGACCATTCCCTACCAAATTAAATAATGCAGGATAGAGAAAGTAAGATTTGCACTTAAGATTGCAGATTTGCACAAAAAATGGCTAAGCTATTTAAATCTCATGATTAATCAATACCCATAAAAATCAGGCTACTACAATGTTATACCTTTCCTATTCGCGGTGTGCAAGTACTTGGAAGGGATACGTGAAACGATCGTGCGCGAATAGCGGAGAAATATTGCAACTTTCTTAAATAATTCATATTGTAAATTGAAATTGTCAAGTTGACGTACATTTCATATCTACTGTCATTAAAGGAGAAAAATTATATGTTGCTCCACAATATTGGTATGATATGCAATTATTATATAAAGGTAAATTTAATTAATTGTATTTTGCTTGCAGTACTGCATTTTAATAACTAATTTTATTTACTACATACAATTGTTTACGTTTTCGTCACGTAACCTGAATCTTATTTTTTCTTATTATTTTTTTGGGCTATGGCCTTGACAATTATCCAGCAACCAGGACTAACGTAATTGGTCAATACAATTAAAAGTGCGAATAAAAGTGCAGAGCGTAGAAATAGGTGTCGCTTTGCGCAACTTGCACGGTCCCAATACTGTTGTATGAAGTTGGATAGTGAACTCTCACAGATGTCACCTGCAAGGAAATTGAGGCTTTAGAAATGTGGCTTTAATGTCAAATCCTGAATAATACTGACAACATTACTGATCAGGGTATTTTATTAAGAATACAAAAAGAAAAAGATCGGTTAACCACAATAAAAACAGCAAAAATTGAATACCTTGTTCACATCATGAAGAACAGCGAGATATATGGACTGCTGCAAGCTGCAATTAACTTTACAGGGAAAAGTAGAAGGAAAATGTAGACCAGGAAGGCGAAAGATTTGCTGGCTGAAAAATCTACCTACGTGGTTCAGTTCAACACAACAAATAAAAATCTGTTCACAACATCTGAAAAATCACAACATCCAAAACGGATAGGCACTAAAGAAGAATACTTAGATCTTTGCATCAACTGGTCTAGATGATTAATGTCATTACAAAATGAATATACATGATTATTGTATTGTCATTTTTTTAATGTTTTTTGTGTTAAAGTTTGTTTATAGAAGACACTTAAATTTGGTTGTGCATCAGGTATGTATAAACTTTAGTATTTGAATGAAAGCTTAATTTTTATATCATAGTACTTGGATAAAACTTACCAGTATCGACTTATTACCAATATCAGTGTGTTGATAACTCTTAGCTATAGCTGAAGCACAGCTTAAGCCAGCTAATTCCATTAGCTGATCAACAGAAAATGAATAGTCATTAAAAAGTTCTAAGTCAATTGACTGAGCTTCTTTCTGTCCAAGTAACTTAACCATTCTTAATGTTTGACTACCACTAAATGATCTGAAAAATGTTGTCCTGATTACATTCAACAGCTTAATATTCAGAAATTTCATATTAAAACATTTTGGGTAAAATCATTTTTCCACCTACCTCTACCGAAAGTGTACTTTTCCGGACCTGATTGTAGGGAGCAAAGTTGTACTTTTCCTCCCTAGGGAGGAAAATATTTTTCCTCCCTAGGGAGGAAAAGTAAAAGTGACGTCATGGTATTTCATTCATGAAATATAACTTATTGACGCCCTGTACAATATCTATTTTCTATTACGTAAGTATCTATACATTTTAACGTTTATTTAAAAACACTCTGTATTTTGCAGAATGGTAAAAAACAGTAAATTGTTATTCTGATTTAACAATGTTTACATTAATAATTTGACTTATATTTGACAGTTGACAGTTATATTGTACGTACTTGTTAGTTTTAATTCTATTAAATTTTGTTGGCTAGTTACATAAATAAATTAAGTAAAAATGAAAAAATGACTTGTTATTTGAGGAAGGTGGAAAAACCATATGTATAACATGGGAGTAAAGTGCCTTTTCCTCCCTTGAATGATTACTGCCCTCCGCTACGCGTCGGGCAGTAAACTTCATTCTCGGGAGGAAAAGTAGCACTTTCCTCCCTTGTTATACAAATAGCTATTAACGTACATGATCTAAAAAATAAACAAAATATTCCACAAATGTATCAAAAACAACAAAAATCACAATCACAAAAACATGTCAATGTCATTGAAATTAGACGTGAATGTCAAAGTTATACTCTACAAAACAAAAATGTTCTATTTACCGGTTCCGGTTATTCCGGTTACGGTTACAGATAATTTACCGGTATTGATTAATCTCAAGACTACCACAAACAATCGATTTCCAGCATGATCGATTTTTTTCGATTTGGAAGATGTGTTCAGCACACCGATGCCAAGCTTCCCGGTATTCGGTAAAATACAGAATTTTAAATACCGCACTACTACTTGTATTTCTTATAATAAACTAAGGCCCGTATTCATAGTCCGTACTCAAGTCTGAGTCGATGCTTAAGGTCGACCTTGAACAAATTCTTATACAAATTTGTATACAAATTATTTCAAGGTCGACCTTAAGCATCGACTCATACTTGAGTACCGACTATGAATACGGGGCTAAATTTTGTTTTTGGACCGATTAGTTAAAATTTAGGATACTCTTTTTAGTATTTTTAATACAATTATGTCAGTTCCTGATTATAAATTTGTCCAGGTTTATTTTAAAATAGAGAATAATAAAATCATTGGTTTTTATTGGCAATATTTTTTAGTGATGAATTTTTTGTCTTTGGGCCACGTGCACAATGCCATTAGATAAAAATGGAACATTCTATCGTTGAAATTAGTACACCTATATTTTTTGCGTTTCAAAAGGTTTAATTTCATATCTAATAAATCGTTATTATTCCAAGTTTTAAAAATCGTACGATTTTACGTCATAAGCTACAAGGTTCAAAGTGCTCCCGTTATATCTTGTCCTTGATATTAACTCACCTACTTAAACCTCTGTTTTTCAGTTTTTCTGTAATTTACTGCATATATGCGTTCGCGATAATTAGTTTTATAGGTGTTGAACATTCATATAATCTCAAGTGATTAAAGGTTATTAGACTGTCATATCTAAAACGTTTGACGAAATCCATTCCTTCATCCTAATCTGATCATCATGGTTAAAGGTAATAGGTTATCTTGTATTACTATTATCCCTGATTATAAGGTAGTTGAAAACAATGAAGTCAGTTTTTTTAAGTATTTAGACCGGTTTCTTGATTTTAAAAATATAAACAAACGTTGTCACTTGTTATTTTAGTCTGATTATGTATTTTTCTTACTGTGATGTACACATTTCAAAAATTAAAAGGTAGATAAAATGAGTAGGTAAAATGAGAAATTTTACACAACATCTAATCATATAATCATTATATCTTTTATGCAATAGTATAGGAAAAGGTTTTTCTATTATTTCACATGAAAACATGTTTTTTTATACATAGTGGTAATTCATAAACACCTACTTGATTTAAAGACATAATATTATGGAGCAAACCTTAACAACAATTAACAAGCACTCAATATCTGAAGCAATGAGTAAACTATATGAATAACATACCAAGTAACATATTGTAAAATTTTCAAAATATGTAATAGGAACTGAGTTTTTTGAAAACAAAATTAGCAACTCAATGTGTCGACCTCATGAAGCTCATGTGTCTTGACCTAATTAACACATTACGTGCGGATGCCTGATCCTAAGACTAATACTCGGAATGGACAAACAAAAAAAGGTATAGTTTACTCTCTCTATAATGAACACTGATGAGGTTTCACTTATTACGAGGTACATTAGGTGTCCCATGAAATTCCTATTGAACTATACTGCCGTCCTCGATTAAAACATGGTATCTGCAATCTGCAAAAAATTCGAGTTTTTGCTATATGTGGTTTCCGTGTGACCTTATTTATGTTTCTGCAATGTCTGAAAGCTGTATCATTTTATTTACTACCAAAATAAACAAATGGAAATACGCAGTATGTGCATATAGAGTCCTGAGAAAAAACTTTGAGAGCCGATTTCTCAGTTTTAAGTTGGCTGCACATACCGCGTTTTATTTGAGGACAGCAGTTTAATCCTCTATAACGAGGGAGAATAAGATCGAAGACCATGTTTCTTTACCTGTTTTTGTTGCGGTAATGGCTGTAAATAAATACCCCAACTGCCTGTATACAGAAATACCTAAGTAAACTATGTGTGCTTATCGAGGTCAGTGATGTAATAAACACCACCGCCTGTCAACTTGTTGCTATTTATCCACCGACTCTTTTTCAAAAGCTCCATTCAAACAATGTTTACCATCTTATATTGCTCGGATTGGCTTCACTATAGGAAGTTAATGCCTTAGAAAACAACATATTCATATGTATGCCCAATATTATTATTGTCTGATATACCGAGAACGGCTTATAACGAGGTAATTAGTCTGCCATTTCAGTTCATGTTATAGAGAGAATACAATATAATGGCCTAGCCGGGTAAGATGATGAAAAGTGCCCCCAACTCGATTTGAATTCCATATAGGTCACTGTTTAGCATATATAGTGAAACTAACTTTCTGAAATTTTTAGCCCCCTAGGTGGTCATGTGACCCACCTAGAGCCTAATTAGGCTTTTTACGTTTTTATTTTTTATCTCAGCCGCATCGAGAACTAGCGAAAAACTTTAAATAAAAAATTTGTAAGATTTAAAAAGTTCTGTGCGAAAAAAATTTTTTTTTTAATTTTTGGCGGGAAATTTTAATTTTAGATCGATTTTAAAATTTTAAATGAGTATAAAAAAATAACTAAAACATTCGTTTTCACGAAAAAAATATATAACGTGTATTTTTGCATTTTGTATTTTCGTTTTTTGATACAATTTTATACATATTTTTCAAAAAAGGTAACACCGTCACTGAAGCAAGTAAAAAATTTAAAAAGAATTGGGGTTTGCTTAATAAAAATATTTTGTAACACCATCCATTTTCAAGATACAGGGCGTTGAAGAAAACAAAATTTTACACATTTTTACGATTTTGCCGAAACTACTGGCAACATTGTAATAAAACTTGTCGGGTTTTAAGAGGTAGTTATTGTGCATGTTTTGACATACAATTAAGGATTTGATATTCATCATTAGCGCGCTTAGGGGTAATGGTCTGAACTTTTCAAAGAAAAAAAGATAGTACGCCACTGACATATTTCAAATTAACAATCATTTTTAAATTCCTCATTCAATTTGCGATAAAAAAACCATCTTATCATTTTTTCATACGAGGCGCCGTTTTGCTGCAAAAAATAAAATATCTAACGCTTCCAAAGTAATTGAATTAGTTTTTATAATGAACGTACAAGTTAACGTATGTAGAAACTACTAATAGAAGTTCGAATACTTTGTAAGGGTTAAGATGTTTTATTTTTTGAATAAAAATGGCGCGTCGTATGAAAAAATAGGAAGATAGATTTTTTGTCACAAATTAAACGAGGAATTCAAAAAGGATTGTTAATTTGAAATATGTCAGTGGCGTACTATCTTTTTTCTTTAAAAAGTTCAGACTATTACCCGTATACGCGCCAATGATAAATATAAAATTCTTAATTGTATGTCAAAAAATGCACAACAACTACCTCTTAAAACTCGCCAAATTTTATTACAATGTTGCCAGTAGTTTCGGCAAAATCGTAAAAAATGTGTAAAATTTTGTTTTATTCAACGCCCTGTATATTGAAAATGGATGGGATTACAAAAAATTTTTATTAAGCAAACCCCAATTATTTTTCAGTTTTTTTACCTATTCTAGTGACGGTATTACCTTTTTTGAAAAATATGTATAAAACTGTATCAAAAAACGAAAAAAAAAACCAAAAAAATGCGGTTTTTTATTTTTAAAGGTGCGTTTCACCAATTTTAAAAATTTGAAAAAATTCAGGGTGAAATATTATGCAAAAATACACGTTATATATTTTTTTCGTGAGAACGAATGTCTTAGTTATCTTTTTATACTCATTTAACATTTTAAAATCGTTCTAAAATTTAAATTTTCCGCCAAAAATAAAAAAAAAATTTTCGGACAGAACTTTTTAAAGCTTACAACTTTTTTATTTAAAGTTTTTCGCTAGTTCTCGACGCGGCTGAGATAAAAACTAAAAAAGCCTAATAATTAGACTCTAGGTGGGTCACATGACCACCTAGGGGGCTAAAAATTTCAGAAAGTTAGTTTCACTATATATGCTAAACGGTGACCTATATGGAATTCGAATCGAGTTGGGGGCACTTTTCATCATCTTACCCGGCTAGGCCCTTTTCACCTACTTCATGTAAAATATTTATCCTGCTTAAGTAACTTAAAGACGACCCAGAGAGCTATAATTTATAGGTCTTGGGACCATACTTAAAATTATTACCTCCCTCATTAGACTTTTAGACAATGTTTCTAATACATAAAGTTTTCTGGTAGGGACGTTTCGTAAATATAGAGGTTTCTAAACTTTGGTGCCTCCAACATCTGGAGTATCTTAAAAGTTTGTCTGACAATTAATATTACCAGTTAATTGTGTATTTTGATCAGGATTGTATATTTTATACCATAAATAATCAGGATTGTTTGATAAAAATACTTACAATTTATTGGTAATATTGTCAGACAAATTTTTAAAGGTACTCTAGGATACTCTACAGCAGGGGTGGGCAAAAGCCGGCCCGCGGGCCGGATCCGGCCCGTTTGCTTACTTTATCCGGCCCATTGAGAAATCCCGCAAGCAATTTTTTTAAGAGCGTAGGCGCAATGCTTTTTAAGTGCATTCATTTTTTTCGAATCCTGAGAAAACTAATAAGTATTTTTGAAAAATTTAAACGCAGAATGAAATATTACATTATTACTGAGGGCCGAAAGTCCCTGAAAACTTTTATAATGTTTATCACAGAGGTAAAAAAAGAGAAAATTTAGTATGACTTTTAATTTCAAATATATCATTCAAAGAAACTTTTTGTTTATTCTAAGGGACTTTGGGCCCTCGGTAATAATGTAATTTTTCAAAAATATTTATTAGTTTTCTTAGGATTCGAAAAAAAATGAATGCATTTAAAAAGCATTGGTCCGAAATTATGTGCCTACGCTCTTAATCTCTTTTATGCGATTTTGCTGAAATCAACAGTATTAGTGTTCGTAGTGTTCGTATAAATAATGAATATCTATCTTCTGCTTTTCTTAAAAGCGTCTGTGTGTTGAACCCGGTCCAGTTGCGAATATTTTTCGGTCAGGGTATTTGTCGTCTACCAGGACCCCTTTTTCTTCGATTTTACCCTTCATAATCATCTGCTGCAACAACTTACTTGCGCTATCATTTCTAAGTATGTGCCCTTTCTCCTTGCTGTCTTTCTCCTTTTAATGATGGTCAAAAGTTCTCTGTTCCTTTTCCATTCTGTGCAACACCATTTCATTCGTAATATGATCGGTCCAGGGTATTTACAAAATTCCCCTAAAAAGCCACATCTCAAAAGCTTGCAGCTTTTTCATTAAGTCAGCATTAACAATCCAATAAAGAAGAATAGAATGGACATAACATTTTTATTATTATAACGGATTTTTATATTGTTCTCCGCCTTTCGGTTGCCCGTTTCCAGCTTTGTCAGTCGTTGCATTCGTCAGGGTGAAGGTTCCTTTCCTAGCCAGGATTGTTTCGGCGTTCCTTTCTTCCTTCTTTTCCTTGGCGTCCATTTTAAAATTTGGTTTGGCAGCCTGTCGTCGTCCATTGACGTCGTACGTGACAATATCAGATCAATTGCCTCCTTTGAATTTCGTCTATGATGGTTGACTTGACATAACATTTTACCATCCGATATCAGATTTGGAGATTGAATCTTTGGTTACTCAAAAATTTCCTAATCTTCAAAAAGGCTGCTCTTGATTACTCTATTCTTGATCGAATTTCTGAAGTTCATTTTTTATCTGGATCCTTGTTATGGCTTAATAGAATGGACCATATTAAAAATTTCGTAATTTTACTGGAAACAAATTGTTCGCATGTACACAATAGAAAGACATTTTATTATTATTAATAGTCAAATGTCTTTCTCCAAATGATTTAAAATGATACTTGTAGTATTTTTGTTAAAAAAATTTCTTGGGCAGAGAAAAACCTCCACCAAAAACATTAGCGTACATATTGGGTGTAGTCCTCCGGCCCGGAGGACATTTTGAAAATATCATTTTGGCCCGCGCTTAAAAGTATTTGCCCACCCCTGCTCTACAGGATGATTGATTAGTGGGGTAAAGCTCAATAGATCCGCTATAGTAATAGATAGCAATAAAAGTTAATAACAAAAATTGTAGCCAACTTTGAGCTTTACATTACAAGATTAGTTAGAATGTTACAGGGTGTTCGATAACACAGTGGCAGACCAAACTTATGTTGTTTTAAATGGAACACCCTATATTTTATTTTATATTCAAAATTCTGTTAACTTCTCCATCACAAAAATATAAAGGTTTGTTATGTTATACAGGGTATCTACAAAGTTATAACCAATTTTATATGAAAATCGTTCAACTACCTGTACAAATAAAAATAAGTACAGTAGCAATGGTTTATTAATGCCATATTTTTTATGTCTTGTCAAAATTTTCAAAAATAATTGATATTGCTAATTTTCTTTATATCAAATACAGGGTGAGTCAAAACGCAAGTACATTATTTTCTCAGTAATTTTAAATGGAACACCCTTTATTTTATATCAGTATTGAAAAGTACCATAACTGTACTTTAATTTTTATATAACATTCTGAATTGCCGATATAAATGAGTCAGATTAAATAAATTATTAGAAGAATTGTTTACTAAGCAACAACATTTTTATTTATTTAGTATTATTTTGTATTTTGACAACGACACCCGACTTGGGCGTCGAAACGTTAATAAAATCATTTTTAGGTAAAATTGTGGCTTATTTCCCATTTGAATATACTTGATTATAAAAATGCCACAAGAAAACAGCTTCAGAATAACATTCCCTATGTCCAAATTTATTAGTTTTCGAGATATTTTCATTTTTCAGAGCAAATTATTTTAGGTTTCTAAATATTTCCAAACTTTAAGTAAGCCATGACTGAATTAACAATTGATGATTACTGATTATTAATCCGGTAATCAATGTGACAATGTAGCAAATAAAGAAAGAAAAATAATGTATTAGTAATACATTTTACAAAAAAAAAACACAACTACAACATGTAACATTTTTGAAACAATTAAAAACTACTTTTTTGTGTAAATGTAACAAATTAATAAAGATTGAAAAATAATTTATTAGTAATAAATTTTACCAAAACAGACACAAACACAAAATACAACATTTTGTGAAGAAAATTAAACACTACTTTACTAACACTAATACATTTTGCAAAAAAAACATGTTTGAAAAAATTAAAAGCTACTTTTAATAAAATATCTTTAATATTTAATTACATAAGGTGCTCAAAATTACCTCCTAACACATTTATGCCCGCCTAAAAACAATTATTGAATGAGCTACTTACACTACGAACAATTTTTAAAATAACACATCGAAATACACTTTGTATTCTATTTTTCATCTCATCCCTTGTTGTTGGAGGTATTTTATAAACTTCGTTATTAACGTAACCCCAAAAAAAACCAGTCCAGTTTATTAAATTCTGGTGATCTGGGTGGTCCTGCTGCAGGTCCATTGAAAAATGAAAATATCTCGAAAACTAATAAATTTAGACATAGGGAATGTTATCTAAAAATTAAAGTACGGTAATGGTACTTTTCAATAATGATATAATGATATAAAATACAGGGTGTTCCATTTAAAATTACTGAGAAAATAATGTACTTGCGTTTTGACTCACCCTGTATTTGATATAAAGAAAATTAGCAATATCAATTATTTTTGAAAATTTTGACAATACATAAAAAAATATGGCATCAATAAACCATTGTTGCTGTGCGTATTCTTATTTATACAGGTAGTCGAACTTGTTATGATTTTCATATTAAATTGGTAATAACTTTGTAAATACGATGTATAACATAACAAACCTTTATATTTTTGTGATGGAGAAGTTAACAGGATTCCGAATATAAAATAAAATATAGCATTTTCCATTTAAAAAAACATAAGTTTGGTCTGCCACTGTGTTATCGAACACCCTGTAACATTCTAACTAATTTTGTAATGTGAAGCTCAAAGTTGGCTACAATTTTTGTTATTAACTTTTATTGCTATCTATTACTATAGCGGACCTATTGAGCTAATAATAACTCTAATAATAAAAATAACCCCACTAATCAATCACCCTGTATATTTACAAAAAGCCCCCTCTTGAAAGTTTTCTGAATTAGAAAGCTTGTCCAACTCAACATGAATAACTGAATAAAAAAGGTCTCATGTGTGAGGTAATAAATTTTTTTAAGTGTGGGCCCAAGGTCCCTTAACATCTCTTTAAGTACCTACATATAGGATAAAAGAAGTACTTCTTAATATGTATTAATAAATAGGGTGTGCTGTAACAACTACAACAATCTTATCAAGATTGGGAATAAGTCCAATGTTACATCTAATTTCATTTATAAATTGAACATTGAACTAATACTATTGATAAATACCAATCAAGGTCAAGTGGATTCATCTTTTTGAAACTTGGAATTACATATCTATTTTTATTTACAAACATGACTACAGTAGATCTAAATTGCTTGTAGGCACTAAATTCTGAGAAATGATGATTGAGGTTTAACAACAACACTGATGACTGGTTAGGTGAATATAGATAATTGGTCAACTGCTATATTAATAATTCACTTACAGTCAAATAGTCATAAATCGAAGCCACCAGTTGATAGAGTGCATCTCTTCACTTCCTCTGCAACATTGTTATCGGATGTATGCAACTACAGATCCTAAGTATGTAAAGTTCTTTACCCAATCAATGTTGTATTCTCGATTGTTAGAGTTTCTATCTGACTTATTTCTGTGTTTTTACTTGCATGCATATATTTTATTTTTGCCTGATTGATTTTAAGGTCACTATTTTGTGCAGAGCATTCTATTTGATTGAATGCCTCTATCATTTCTTTTCTTAACCTTGCGATTATCTCAACATCATCTGCAAATGCTAGTATTTTTACATTTTAATTAATTATATTGTTATGGTTTCGAGTGTAATCTGCATACAACAGATAGTGCAAAGATTGGTTAAAAAGGATTTTTGTGTAAGTGCGTACCTACTCACTTCTATTTTTTGAACTATGTATATTAATAAATTAATAATTAGTTTTTAATCTCCTTACGATAAAAGTCAAGCTTCGGAGAAGTTGATTCGAGCTAAACTTTTTGCACTGGACGGGTAATTAAGGACGATAAATAATTATTGACGAAAACAAGAGGTCTGATATTCAGGTTTCCGTAGTACTGTATAAAAATTTATAAAGATTTTATTTGTTTAGTAATAACATTTAAAGGTACAAAACGTACAGTGGCGGAGCATACAAGAAGATAGGCGGAGTTAGATTGGAATATGACAGTGAATGGCGAGAAAAATTACAACAAGAGAAATAGAGCAGGAAGTGAAGACGAAGAGATTTTTGAAAGGAGCAAATTAACGAAGAAGTGACCGAGCAAGAACAACACCCAAAATGAGGATATACTTAAAATTATGCGTGAATTTTTGGTGAAAAATTACGATATGATGGCCGAAATGAGAGAACTGCGTAAAAAACAAAGATATACACTGTGTCCACAATTTCGAAACTAACTATACCAAGTGTGTTTGTACTCCAGGGAAATAAGGCAAAAATATACCATGTTCGGGACACTTGAGCAGCCAGGTTGCAAATGGGTTTTTTGGGTACTATATACCTAATACATTATACATACAAAAATGCCCGTCACAGTTCGGACGAGAAATTTAGTTATTAACAAATAAGTGTCAAAAATGGCAGTTTTTTCGTTTAAATCGCCACAGGTAAAAATAGGGTAATTAAATATCTTATTTATACTGTTATTCTCGTAGTAGATGAGCCAAGGTTTAAAATGGCAGTTTTTGAATTTCGGTTCGATCATTTGTTGCTTCAGAAATTGCAAAATAAGACTAAAATTTCTAAAATAAAAAAATTGCTATAACTTTTGTGAAAATGACCTTAAGACTTTCATATTGCACCAAAAGTTGACACAAATAGTCCATATAATGCACAAAAAATTTTAAGACGATTCGTCAATTAGTTTAAGTTTTATTCAATTTGTTTATCCCAATGAGCTTTTTTTCCCAATATTATTGTTCAGAAAATAGTAATGTAATAGCAATTCTGTGAAAACCACATGAAAGAAGAAAAGTCATTATTTTAAAGTATTTAAAAAAAATCATTAAAAAGTCATTTTTATCAATCCGAAAAACTTTTACTAAAGTAGGGTCATTTTTAGTTCATAAACAATTTGAATAACTTTGTTAGTATTGACTGTAAATTAAAACTACTTTGGGATTTGAAAAGCTGGTATTTTTATACGAATTTTCAAAAAAACACTTTTTACCTAGGTTAATTACAGTCAAAGTTAGCCACTTTTTTTATTTAATTGACAGCTACTTTGTTTATAATAATTAAGCAACCCAACTAGCGCCATTTTGAAGTTGAAGGTATATACTTAGTTTATGTGTAAAAGTTTTAGTAAACTTTAAACTTCAACAGAGTTGTTAATAAAGCTTTAAAAATAACGTTCTAACCAAATCGATTTGTGGTCGGTGGAAATGAATTATTAAAATCCGTGCACTCAAAAAATGAAACTGATTCTTCAAACATATGCTGCGATTAATATCTCCAGAGCTTTTTTATGGATTTTGATCATAATTTTTTTAAATTGTATGTACTCGTATTCTTGTAGAGTACGTTATGTACGTAAATCCCCATCTAACATTTCAAAATGTTAGGGGGAGTTCCTCTTATCACTCAGGGATATGAAAAATAGATTACAACCGATTCTAAGACCTACCGAATATACATATATAATTTCATAAAAATCGGTCAAGCGGTCTCGGAGGAGTATGACAACTAACACTGTGACAGGAGAATTTTATAGATGTAAATATATAGATGGGTATTAACAAATAGGGGTTGGTGATGGAAAAGTGTAAATTAAGGGTTGTATGTATTTTTTAATCCTACGTCATATAAAATTAACATAGACAATTTTGTCCAAAAAAATAAAAAAAAATGTCAGGGGGGCAACCCCCCTTATAACTTATGGGTATGAAAAATAGATTAAAACCTATTCTCAGTCCCATAGGATACACTTGTAAAATTTCATAAAAATCGGCCAAGCCGTTTCGGAGTAGTATGGTAACTATCACTGTTACAGGAGAATTTTATGTATATTGAAGTAACTGTGAATTAAATAATAAAAGTGGCTAACTTTGACCGTAATTAACAAAGGCGAAAAGTTTTTTTTTTAAATTTGTGTAAAAATACAAGCTTTTGAAATTCCAAGGTAAATTTACTCTACAGTCAATATTAACAAAGCTATTCAAATTGTTTGCAAGCCAAAAATGACTTTACTTTGGTAAAATGTTTTCGTAGTGACAAAAATTACTTTTTAATGATTTTCTTCAATAATTTGAAAACAAGACTATTGTTCTTTCATGTGGTTTTCACAGAATTTCTATACAATTATTATTTTCTGAACAATAACATTACAAAAAAAAGCTCTTTGGGATAAACAAATTAAATAAAATTTAAACTAATTGACTAATCGTCTTATAATTTTTTGTGCAGTATACGGAATCCTTGACTCAACTTTTTGTGAAATATGAAAAACGTAAGGTCACTTTCGCGAAAGTTATAGCATATTATTTATTATCGAAATTTTAGTTTTATTTTGCAATTTTTGAAGCAATAAATGATCGGACCAAAATTAAAAAACTGCTGTTTTAAACATTGGCTCATCTACTAAAAGAAGAATACTATAAATAAGATATTTAATTATCCTATTTTTACCTGTAGCGATTTAAACGAAAAAACTGCCATTTTTGAACCTTATTTGTTAATAACTAAAATTCTCGTCCGAACTGTGACGGGCATTTTTGTATGTATAATGTATTAGGTATATAGTACCCAAAAAACCCATTTGCAACCTGGCTGCTCAAGTGTCCCGACAAAAACCTTATTTCCCTGGAGTATTGAAGGTTTCCACTGAATTAGATTTCTAATTTTATCTTTATTTTACATTACTATAGGCATTACATCTAGAAAACTGAAATACAAAAAGAAATAACATCATATACATAAAGATTTACTTAATAGGTCAAATACAAAAGTGGAAGAAAAATAAATTGCCGGTTTTCTGGGAATCATGTATGGAAACAGTTAAAAAACACAAAAAATTACCAAGTTAAAACAGAAACTATGTTAATTGACTGTTATAAACTACAAGTCAATTAAAATCAAATTACATTATTTTTTTTCGAAATCAAATCACTCTTACATCATAGTAATAAAACAAAGCTTTTTTTTATTCTTTGAAGTTGCATGATATTTATTAAAACACATGACTCACAATAAACTGATGGCTCAATTAGTTCATTTTTGAAATCATTGATACCGGGATATTTGAAATTGCATGTGTTTGTTGAAACAATCATAATGAACTAGATTGTCAATTGGCTTATTTTTTGTTTCAAAATTAGATACAATTTAAATATCACACTTTATTTGATATTTAGATATTTAGAAAAAGTTAAAAAAATATGTAGGTATAGTCCAGAAAGCCACTGCGCATCCGCTAGGAAAAATATTTGGATTCGGATTTTTTGCACAATCTTACTCAAAACCTTTTAACAAATTTGCATGCTGCCAGGTCCAAAAGTGGGTCAATTTTTTTTTTTCCTAAAATAATTTTTTTGCATCGAACAAAGTTTTTTTAGGTTTTTTGGATCATCTCAAACAGAAAACGTCTTTAGTGACTTTTCTCTAAAGTTGATAGTTTTTGACATATAATCTATTAAAAATTGGGAAATCGGCCATTTTTAACCCTCAAAAACTATGTGAAATACTGAAAATTTCGATGTTGCCAAGATAAGATATTCTTTGAACATCGATTGATGAAATTCCGAAGAGTTTTTTGCAATACAATATCGAAACCCCCTTTGTTTTTTAATTGGATTGGCAAGCGTTGCATGTATTAATCAATTGCAACAATCCAATTAAAAACCCTTCACGCACTGCTAGCTATAATGACAGTTTTCACAAACTAAAAACTTATACATAATATGACATAGAGTAGATAAAATTAGTTTTAGGAAAAAACAAAAAACAAACGTTTAAAAAATGTTTTGACTTTTTAATCCTGGCGACATACAAAATTGTTAAGAGGGGATATTTTCAAGCAAGATAGTGAAAAAAAATTGAATCGAAATATTTTTCCGCATGTTACAAAATTGTTAAGAGGGGATATTTTCAAGCAAGATAGTGAAAAAAAAATATTTCGATTCAATTTTGTTTCACTATCTTGCTTGAAAATATCCCCTCTTAACAATTTTGTATGTCGCCAGGATTAAAAAGTCAAAAATATTATGTCATATTATGTATAAGTTTTAGTTTGTGAAAACTGTCATTATAGATAGCAGTGCGTGAAGGGTTTAAAGTGTGCGTGAAGTAACAATGTATTTTAAATGGGATTTACTTTTTCGCACTGTTTTTGACACACTTTCATATAGGTAATCAAAGATCCCTAACTTTCGCGTTGTCATGGTGATGACATAATGAGCAATAAATTACAACAAACATTTTGACAGTTTTGTGGTTTGAAAGAAATTAGAATTTTTAAATGTCAAAGTTCTAAAAATTGTAGAATAGAAATGAATTCCAGTGACGAAGAGTTACAGTTTTTTATTTGTTTATCGTAGATAAAATATTGTATGAAACTGTGCGTGAAGTACTTTTTGCGAACTTACGCGATGTATAGCACTCGCTCCGTTGTCGCTCGTGCTCTAAACATCGCGTGCGTTCGCAAAAAGCATACTTCACGAACTGTTTCATAAACAACTATTTTTGCATAGGACAATTTTTTTTAGGTTTTTTGGATCATTCCAAATAGAAAAGACCTAAGTGACTTTTCTGTAAATGTGATAGTTTTCGAGATATAAGCGATTGAAATTTTAAAAATTGCAAAATCGGCCATTTTTAACCCTCACAAACTATGTGAAACACCAAAAATTTCAATGATAACCAAGGTACGTAGATATTCTAAGAATATCGATTGATGAAATCCCGAAGAGCTTTTTGCAATACAATATCGAAAACGCCTTTGTTTTTTAATTGCTAATCCAGAATCCAGCTGGAGCGACACTATTTTCAATCGTTGCATGTGTATATGTAATCGGAGACATCATTGAAATTTTCGGTGTTTTACATAGTTTTTGAGGGTTAAAAATGGCCGATTTTGCAATTTTTACATTTTCGGTCGCTTATATCTCGAAAACTGTCATATTTACAGAAAAGTCACTTAAGATATTTTCTATTTGGAATGATCCAAAAAACCTAAAAAATTTGTCCGATGCAAAAAAATTAGTTTTAGGAAAATCAAAAACAAACGTTTAAAAAATTTTTTGACTTCTTGATCCTGGCAACGTACAAATTTGTTAAGAGGGGATATTTTCAAGCAAGATATTGAAAAAAAATTGAATCGAAATATTTTTCCGCACATATATTTACGCATGTTACATATACCGCTGGTACCGATGATTAATGTGATTCCTAATACATTTCCAGTGAAAATAATAACTATTTGATAAAAGTGTTGGCGATACAATGTTTTTTATATACGTGTCCGCGAAGATTACAACTCCCAAAATATTTATAACGAAAAGATTTAGTTCATAATAGATGCCGACGAAAACAATTATTTCCCTTTCTGTTTCTGATTCTGCCGACGAAAACAATTATTTCTGAGAACTTTTTAGTAATTATAATTTTCGTGGACCCACAAACAGAAATGATGTATTTTGTTGATACTCCTCAAAAAATAAATTTTTTCGCTAACACTTTATTAGTAATTTTAATTTTCACAATCATATAATCGAAAATAATATTTTTCACGGCGTTCATTGAAAGTTCTACTCTTAACGGCATTTTTCGGGGTTATACTTTTCGTAGGCGGCGGCGATACATGCAACGGTTGCCAATCAAGCGCCCGCTTGATTGGCAATTAAAAAACAAAGGGGTTTTCGATATTATATTGCAAAAAACTCTTCAGTATTTCATCAATCGATGTTCAAAGAATATTTTCTTATCTTGGCAACATCGAAATTTTCAGTTTTTTCACATAGTTTCTGAGGGTTAAAAATGGCCGATTTCACAATTTTTAAATTTTTAATCGCTTATATGTCAAAAGCTATCAACTTTAGAGAAAAGTCACTAACCTTTTCTGTTTGAAATGATCCAAAAAACCTAAAAAAACTTTGTTCGATGTAAAAAAAAATAATTTTAGGAAAAAAAAACGTTTAAAAAAAATTTGACCCACTTTTGGACCTGGCAACATGCAAATTTGTTAAAAGGGATACTTTTTGAGTAAGATTGTGCAAAAAATCCGAATCGGAATATTTTTGCTAGCGGATGCGCAGTGGCTTTTTCTGGACTAGTAGGCAAAACACTTTTACAAATAATGGACAAACTATTTTAATAAACTATGGTAGTTGAGCCCAAGCGGGGATTTTTGCAGTTACTCGGGAGCGTCAGGAAAATCACATGGGGAGAAACCTTGTACCCTGTAAATGTACCCCTATCATATATTGGCTCTTAAGACAGGGGAGTTCGTTAAGGGGTCTGAAATAATCTATCCTTAGAAAAACTCGAAATCGTCAGATTAAGATAGGGTCAGTTAAGTACATGCAGAACAGTGTATTTTTCAAAAATCTGACGATTAGAGTGGGGAATAAGGGAATAGTTGAGTCATACAATTTCACAAAAAAAGCGAGTACCTATTTCGCGAAATGAAGGTTAGATCGAAAAACTAAAAAATACGTGTTCAAAAATTTTTCAAAAATCTACCGAATGATACCAAGCTGGTCCCCTCACGGAGAGGGGGGGCTAAATTTAAAATTTTCAATAGGAACCCCGCGATATTTCGTGAAATGAACATCAGATCGAAAAATTCAAAAATACACGTATTCAGTATTTTTTAAAAATCTATCCAATGACATCAAACACAACCTCTCACGGATGTTGGGTGGGAGTTACTTTAAAATCTTACACCAAACACGACACCCACGGAGAAGGGAGGGAGGTAAATTTTAAATAGGAACCCGGCGATATTTCGCGAAATGAACATTAGATCAAAAAACTCAAAAATACACGTATTCAATATTTCTGAAAAATCTATCGAATGATACCAAACACAACCCCCCACGGAGAGGGGTGGGAGTAAATTTAAAATTTTAAATAGGAACCTCGCGACCTTTCGCAAAATGAACATATATATATATATCTATCTATAAGCGAGGTTCCTACAGCCTCTGCCGCTTCTCGCATTTCGACCGCCATCTTTTTATGTCCATCCATTCGTCTTCTTTGATGGCTGTATCTCTCATGATGTGCCGTACATTTTCTTCCCCGGCAGCTGAAGGCTTTCCCCTTCTTCTTCTTTGTTGTGCTATGTAATTGAAAGCTTTCTTCGGCCATCTATCTTCATGCATTAGTTTCGCGTGACCATACCACACTAGTTGTCTCTTTTCAATTCTATCTACACTGGAATCTACAGTATTTGTCCTCCTTCTAATATCTTCATTCCTGATGTGATCTTTTTTGGATCGCTCCCCTTAGATAATCCATTTCTACTACATAGTTCTATCTTTTTTCGTGATGTGCCTAACTTCTGTCCCATAAGTCATATAAGGCTTTACCAAGGTACGATAGATTGTCAATTTCGTTTTTTGTCTTATATCTTTAGACCATAGTAGAGAGCTTAGAATGTTTACCGCTTTTTTGCCCTGCTGCGTTCTGTTTTCGATGTCTCTTTTGGTAGTTTGCCGTTTTAACCGATCCTTTGGTAGTGCCTTTTTTCAGATATTATAGATCCGAGATATTTATATTCTTTACATGTTTTTGTGGTTCTAATTTCTAAATCTGGATCTTCTTCATCATCCCCTATTTTAAGATACTCCGTCTTTGACATTTTCATATTCCTTCTTTAGTTTTCTAAACATGTAGTCCATGTCTTCCTCATCATACGCTACGACTACCTGATCATCTGCGAAAAACAAAGTTGTCAGACATTTACCACCGCCTATGTCTATTCCCATTCCGGATACTTGTTTCCTCCACTGCTCTAGCGATGCTTGAATATATATTTTAAATTAAGTCGAAGACAGGCAACATCCTTATTTAAGCCCCTTTGTTATTGGAAATTATTGAGGTAAAAAGTTTCCTTCTTCAACGACACTTCTTGCACTTTTGTATATATTTGCGATAGCATTCACATACTCTCTATTAAGACCTACTTTCGTCAATGTTTGAAACAGTTTTTCAAGGGTACCGTATCGTATGCCTTCTCTAAATCTACAAACAATAGGTGGGTAGATAGATTCCTTGCCTTCCGTTTTTCTATTACCTGCTGCAGAACGAATATATTATCACTGCACATTCCTGCACGAAATCCACTTTGTTCTTCCATGTCTTCGTATTCTGATTCTATTCTTTCTTTTATTATTCGATCGTACAACCTCCCTACTAAGCTGGTAACAGTTATTCCTCTATAATTGGAGCAGATGCGGTTATCCCCTTTCTTGTATATTGAGCTGATGTATCCAAAATTCCAATCATCAGGGATGTTTTGTCCTTTTAAGCATTTATTAAATACTTGAACCTGAACCAACATCTCATGTAATATTTTTAGTCCGTACTTTACCAACTCAATTGGGATGTCCCCAGGTCCTGCTGCTTTACCGTTTTTCGATCTTTTGAGGGCCTCGCTTAACTATCCGGTTGTTATCTCAACTATACGAGGTCTGGATATTAAAGGTACTGCTTATAAAAAAGAGTTTTATTTTAAAAATTATTCTACAATCGAATGCTCTCCTTCAATATATTCCCCTTCCCTCGCCACACACCGTTCCATTCGTTTTTTCCATTGGTCAAAGCAATGCTGGAAGTCTTCTTTTGTTAGAGCTTTTAGGAGCTCCGCCGTTTTTCGCTTCACCTCTTCCATTGACTCGAACCCGATTCCTTTTAAGGCAGACTTGATCTTCGGAAACAGGAAAAAGTCACAAGGTGCTACATTAGGCGAGTACGGCGTGTGTTAGAGCACTGGAATGCCTCTAGCGGCTAAATACCGCTTCACAGACAGCGCGTTATGGGCAGGTGCGTTGTCCTGGTGCAAGATCCACGACTTGTTTTTCCACAACTCCGGCCGTTTCTTACGAACTCGCTCTCGCAGCGTTGCCAAAACTTTCAAATAGTAAGTTTGGTTTACAGTTTTACCCTCTGAAACCCATTCAGTCATCACGATGCCGTTAATGTCGAAAAAAAAAACGATTAGCATGGCTTTAAATTTTGATTTCGACATCATTGCTTTTTTCATTCTTGGCGATGCAGGAGTTTTCCAGTGCATGGATTGTCGCTTAGTTTCAACATCGTATTTGAATATCCAGGTTTCACCGCAAGTGATGATGTTTTCCATTAATTCAGGCTCTTCATGTAACCTCTCAAGAAAATCTGAGCAGATCTGTTGGCGGACGAGCATTTGGTCAGGGGTCAAATTTTTTGGAACCAACTTCGCACAGACTTTCTTCATGTTCAATTCGTCATGTAAAATTTTTCTGACAGTTTCTTTATCGGCGTTTACAGTCTCAGCAATCATCCGAATGCTCATACGACGATCTTCGCGCACAATTTCATTTATTTTGGTCACTGTTTGCGGAGTTGAAACAGAGACAGGTCGACCTGGACGTTGGTCATCTTCGGCGCTCTCTCGGCCTTCAGAAAACCGTTTATACCATTCCAAAACACGCGCATGAGATATAGAATTCTCACCATAGGCCTCTTTCAACAAATCATAGCACTCGGTCGAAGTTTTTTTTAATTTAACGAGAAACTTCACGTTAATCCGTTGCTCATGTTTTTCGTCACACATTGTTATCGGCACGAGAAAAAACACGTTCTTTTCTAACCTCTACAGAAAAAATACTACTACAGCGACAAAAACGTGTTTTCGTACTGGAAGAGTAGACACTTCCAGCTATCCAATGCTGCATTCGTTTCCCACTCTTCCCCTCTAGGACGCCTTCAGTCTCGTTATTTAATAGCCAGACCTCGTATGTCTATATTCGGATGATTCTTCCATTTCGATCTCTTGGAATTTACATCTCTCTTCTGTTAGTAAGACCTCATAATGGTGTTTCCACTGTTTCAGATCTATTAACTTTATGTTAGATCTTTCCTTTTCTTCCCTCCGGAGAGACTTTATCACCTTCCACGCTTGCCCAACTCTTGTTCCACCCATATACTATCCACTTCTGCGCATTTTCGATCCCACATCTCATTTTTTACATTTCACTCATCTTCTTACATCTCGATTTAATGCTGTATATCTCTTGTGATCTTCCTCCGTTCTTGTTGACATCCATTTCTGATAAGCAGTTTTCTTCTTGTTTACTAACGTTTGCATATTCTCCGACCACCATTCTTGATTTTTTGTTTCATGTTTGTCTTTATACCCCAACTCTTCACTTGCAGCCTCATGAATGTATTTTTTAAGTTGCTGGTATAATTATTCCGCTGTTATATTTTCTCGTCCCACATTTTGTAATTTTGTGGCCAGTCGTAATTTATAAAGAAATTTCGTTGAATCTTCTTTTAAGCTTTCTAGGTTATATTACTTCTTCTACTCCTTCTCTAGAATCTTACTTCTTGTTCCTTTTCTACATTCTGTACCTGAGTGTTATTGTTTTTGCGATAGTTAACTATCACGTTAGCCATAAGTAAACGATGGTCGGATCCACATTCTGATCCACGGTATACCATTTCGTCAGTGGTTTTCAGCTGGGAAGTTTGACGTTGGATTACATAGTCGATTATCGAGCGCAGATTCCTAGTAGGTTGTGTCCATGTGTAATTTGTGGATGTTTATATGTTGAAAAAATCCATTCATAATTATTTTGAGACATTGTTTTACAAAAATCTCTAAGACGCATGCCGTTGTCATTGGTTATTTGTTCCCCATATCTTCCTACGACTCTATTATTTTCTTCTCTACCTACTCTGCCGTTTAAATCTCCTAGTACATAGATTTCACAGTTTTCTTTAACTTGAGAGATTATTTCATTCATCTTGTCGTAGAAATCGTCTTTACTTTCTGGCTCTGCATCTTCATTTGGAGCATACACTCCGACAATTACGATATTGTGCCCATTCTTTTTCATTTCCCGAGCAGTTGTTCATTTACTTCAGTCCACGATTTAATGTTGTTTCTAAGATTTTTTCGAATAGCAACAGAGACTCCCTCTTTTAGCTCTGTTATCTTTGCTCACTCCACTGAAGATATGTATATATTCTCCTATCTCTTCATTTCCTTTTCCCTTTTTCTTGGTTTCGGTGAGCACACATATATCTATTTTTCTTTCCGCTAATTCTTTAAATACTTCTGCTTGTTTGGTTTTAAGTCCTTGCACATTCCATGTAGCCAATATCAATTTCCTTTTCCGTTGCATAAGCCGTCTTTGTTTTGATCCGTTCGAATTCCGAGCAGTTTTGTCGAAATTTTTAGCATTTATTTCTTTTGACAAGGGACGAGTTGCTAGCCCATCGCCTCAACCCTCCTCCTTTAACCTGCACCGTCATTTACTGAGCTACTCAGTCAACCCAGCACTTACCGGTGGGGGAGAAATGAACATCAGATCGAAAAACTCAAAAATACACCTATTCAGTATTTTTTAAAAATCTATCGAATGATACCGAACACGGAGAGGAGGGGGGGGGGTAAATATTTTAAATAGGAACTCCACGATATGTCGCGAAATTAACATCAGATCGAAAAACTGAAAAATAATATATGTATTCAATATTTTGACAAATCTATCGAATGATACCAAATACGACCCCACACGGAGATGGGGTTGGGGGTTACTTTAAAACCTTAAATAGGAGGCCCCATTTTTTTTTATTGCAGATTTGGATTCCTTACGTAAAAATAAGTAGCTTTCATTCGAGACATTTTTTAGAATTATGGATAGATGGCGCTATAATCTAAAAAACGATTGTTGGAAATGGAAAATTAAATTAAAAATGGAAAGTCCCCACTAAAATGGAAAACTTAACTTAATTTTTTTTGGTTTTAGGTCCTAATCTTCACAACCCAATAGGTCCCCATAACGCTTTAGTTTAGTAAGTGCAAATTTAGCATCTTTGCCTCTCCTACTATAAACTTGGATGTAATTTCAAGAACTTGTGTTTTGAAAACAATTTCCAAGCTGGAGTGTATGGAAACGTCAAATTGTTGCAATTGTTATTAATTCTCAGAATACATTAATTAAACATTATATAAAAACTTCCTTTAGCGGAAGTAAAAATAAAGATGAGTCTAGATGACCACTATAATAATTTAAATACATACATAGATACAAGAATTTAATAAACACATTAGGAAAATAATTGCTACACATTAACTAATGTTTAAGTGATATCCAGTGGCGTCTCCAAATAATATTAATAGTTTATTTGATATACCTACAGTCGGAAAAATGAAAGAATACCCATGAACGATCACATCAATCACTTATTTTGTATTTGCTGCCTTTTTCTATAAATAACAAACGTTTGTTATAGAAAAAGAGAGCAAATACAAAATAAGTGATTGATGTGATCGTTCATGGGTATTCTTTCATTTTTCCGACTGTATACCTATTCCTATTGAAAGAATAATATATTCATCCATAAAAGAATATTTTGCAAAGAGATGGATGAATATGTTGCTGTTTGATGCAATAAGTATGAATCGTAACATGAATGATATTATGTTCTTTTATGGGAGTCGGTTCAATGTGCGACTTCCCTTTTTTTTTGGTTTATCTCAATGATCGTTTATCGTATGACATCAATGGCCGCTATCTCAGTATTCTACGATTTGCGGATGACATAATCCTGATAGCTACTGACCTACAAGAACTGCAAACCATGCTTTCAGAACTACACACAGAATCTTCTAAAATAGGACTGAAAATGAATTTAAACAAAACAAAAGTCATGCACTCCGAAGAAACGATGACAATAATAAACAACAAAGTTATAGAAAAAGTTGAAGAATATATATACTTAAGACAAAAAATAATACTAAATAGGGAAATTCAAACGGAAGAAATAAAAAGAAGAAGAAAGTTAGCATGGGCAGCATTCGGCAAACTGAACTATATACTCAGAAATCAGCAAATTCAACTACATCTTAGATCTAAAGTCTTTGATGTATGCATTATTCTGATATTAACATATGGGGCACAAACATGGACAATCACAAAAAAGAATATGAACATACTCAGAGTCACTCAACACGCGATGGAAAGAGCAATGCTTGGCATATCACTTAAGGACAGAAAAGCAAACACATGGATAAGACAGAAAACCAAAGTCACCGATGTGGTACAAAATTCACTAAAATTGAAATGGGAATACGCTGGACATGTAGCTAGGAGCGATCTTAACAAATGGCACAGAACAATTCTAACCTGGAGACCATACCAACACAAAAGACCCAGAGGCAGACCTCCTATGAGATGGACAGATGATCTGAAACGAACTGCCGGGAAAAATTGGCTACAAGTAGCGTACAACAAAAAACAATGGAAAGGAAGACTTGAAGAGGCTTATGTTCAGATGTGGACGTGAATGGCTAGACGAAGAAGAAGAAAGATGGCATACAATTCACGATATATTATAGTTCTCTTGTATTGTTCCGCAAGACAATGTAAAAGTATTTCTTCAACACGACTTATCGAGGTCTTTTATGCGTAACGCTTCTGTGTTTTTTGGAGTGTGTGAATAAATAATTATTACTTAAATCAGTTTCAGTATCTTTACAAAGATTTGCTTATTACATTTGAACAATGGCGACGAGTACCGATCCGATGAGATAAGAATTTCTCCTTTTATTTAAGGGAGTAGGCGCAAAATCTTGGTGTAATGCTATTTAAATGCATTCTTTTTTTTTTCGAATCCTAAGAAAATTAATAAGCATTTTTCAAAAATTTAAAGTCAGAATGAAAGATTGCGTTATTACCGAGGGCCGAAAGTCCCTAAAAGGGTAAAAAAAAAGAAAATTCAGTGTGATTTTTAATTTCAAAGATTTTATTCAAAAAAAACTTTTTGTTTATTCTAAGGGACTTTCGGTCCTCGGTAATAATGTAATAGAGCAAGAGCCCGTGACCGTATGACATTCCATATTTAATAAAAGCTGAAAGTTTCTCTGCGCATGTCCAAAATACAGATAAAAACGATCAGCGAGTACGGACTTTGGATCGTGGTTACTGGAGTAGATAACAGGTAGCAAAGGTGTGTAAAATATTATATTACTTTCCTTAAAGTATACAAGCTGAATTTTATAAATGTTACTTGGACTACTATCAAAAGATAATATCTCAGTAGCCGGACAATTTCAATGGTTTTTTCACCTTGCCGGACTCATTCAAAGTCTACTGTAGGTACGAGCGCGAGACAATATACAGGGTGTCCAGAAACTCTACCGACAAACGAAGACAGGAGATTTCTCAGATAAATTAAGGACATTTTAACCCAATTCTTCTAGTCCGAAAATGCTTCCTAAGGGAGCTAGAGCTCTTTTAAGATGGCGTCTTGTAATTAGTTTTTCTTAAATATCTCCAGAACGCGTTTATTTAGAAAAATGAAAATTGGTACGCATATTTACCTTCAAGAGACAATTCGATTACATTTATTGTGAATTTGTGGTACCGGTCATAGGCGTCGGTTTTGGGTAGGGCAACGGTTACTTTATCGCATAACTTTTTTAAATTTCCAAAAAAAAATTTCAAAAAAAAACATTTAGAAAAACGAAAACTGGTACGTTTATTTATATTCCAGAGACGAATCGATTTCATTAATTACGAATTTCTAGTACCGGTCATATGCGTCCTTTTGGGTAGGTGAAGGGTTATTTTATCGCATAACGTTTTTGTCTTTAATTTTTAAGAATTTTTGACTTTAGATTATTAAATTGTGAGGTATTTTAGTACTAAAAGTTACTCTTGCTATAAGTTGGTAAAATACACCGTTTTTTTTAATCTTCAATTTTTTTTCAAATTCAAAAAACGAAAAATTTTTAAATCGATTTTTCTAAAAAACGGTGTGTTCTACCGACTTAAATCAAAAGCACCTTTTAGTACTAGAATATCTCGCAATATAATAATCCAGTGTCAAAAATGCTTAAAAGTTAAAGACATAAAAGTTATGCGATAAAATAGCCGTTCCCCTACCCAAAACGGACGCCTATGACCGGTACTAAAAATTCACAATGGATGAAATCGATTTATCTCTGGAAGATAAATATGTGTACCAATTTTTGTTGTTCTAAATAGAAGCGTTTTGGAGGTATTGAAGAAAAATTAATTACAAGACGCCATCTTCAAAGAGCTCTAGCTCCCTTAGGAAGTATTTTCGGACTAGATGAATTGGGTTAAAATGTCTTAAAATTATATTAGGAATCTCCTGTCATCGTTTGTCGGTAGAGTTTCTGGACACCTTGTATATACTCTGGTGTATACGAACGAGTGAGATAGTAAGTTCCATCTACTGCCATCTTTTACTGCGCATCATCAGTCGTATTACATATATTATTATACAGGGTGTCGTGTTTGGTGTCATTCGATACATTTTTGAAAAATATTGAAAACTTAGTTTTCAGTTTTTCGATCAGATGTTCATTTCGCGAAATAGGTGAAAAAACCGTTGAAACTGTCCGGCTACTGAGATATTATCTTTTGATAGTAGTAGTCCAAGTAACGTAATGTAAAATTCAGCTTTTATACTTTAAGGAAAGTAATATATTTTACACACCTTTGCTACCAAGCTACACACATCTACTCAAGTAACCAAGATCCAAAGTCCGTACTCGCTGATCGTTTTTACCTGTGTTGGGGACATGCGCAGAGAAACTTTCAGCATTTATTAAATATGGCATGCCTAGCGCCCACGGGCTCTTGGGTTATAATCTTTCATTCTGTGTTTAAATTTTTCAAAAATATTTATTAGTTTTCTCAGGATTCTAAAAAAATGAGTGCATTTAAATAGCATTGGCCAAGATTTTGCGCCTACCCCCGTAATAGAACATTATCCGTGTTCAGCCGGATTCGAACCTGTGTTCCAAAGAGCGAGGATACGTTACTACTCATAGTCTAAGAGCTAGTGAACCCTCCGACTAACGGTCGTCCTGTAAGGCTAGAAATTTGTCTAGTGATAATTCATAGCACACCAAGGCTAAAAACCATGACCTGGCACGCATCAGCTGTGCACGTGTATCTACCAGGTGAATCGAAAAGTGCAAATTTAGGGGGTAAAATAAACTTTCTCCTGTAAAGTTTAAATTTAAGTATGTGTTTGAGTAAGTCATTTAGAAGAAATGTGTACAATGACAGGCGATTCCCAAGAGCATAAGACCTTGCCAGGCGAGGGGAAAGATTGGGGGTTTTTCCTAAAATTATCTTTTTTGCATCGAACAAAGTTTTTTTTAGGTTTTTTTAGATCATTCCAAACAGAAAAGGTCTTTAGTGACTTTTCTCTTAGGTTAATAGTTTTTGTTATATAAGCGATTAAAATTTTTGAAAATTGCGAAATCGGCCATTTTTAACTCTAAATCGGACATTTAACTAAAAATTTCAATGTTGCCAAGATAGGTAGATATTCTTTAAAGATTGATTGATGAAATCCCGAAGAGTTTTTTGCAATACAATATCGAAAACCCCTTTGATTTTTGATTGCTAATCAAGCGGGCGCGACACTGTAGTATAAATGAGGACGTTTGAGTTTGCATAAATCCATTATCTCGAGAATGGGCAAATTTGAAGAGAAATCCTCAGACAGGTCGATTTTTATTTTTAAATTAGGACTTTTTGGCATATATATAATACTAGTGGCGTCATCCATCTGGGCGTGATGACGTAATCGATGATTTTTTTAAATGAGAGTAAGGGTTGTGTGATTGCTCATTTGAAAGGTTATTTAATTCTCTATTCAGTAATATAAACCTTAACATAATTATTTATACAGGGTGTACAAACAATTTTTTTTCTTCTTTTTGTCTAAATTAATTTAATAAATTTTTTTTGTACACCCTGTATTAATAATTATGTTAATGTCTATATTACTGAATAGAAAATTAAATAACCTTTCAAATGAGCTATCACACAACCCCTACTCTCATTTAAAAAAATCATCGGTTACGTCATCACGCCCAGACGGATGACGTCACTAGTATTATGTATATGCCAAAAAGTCCTAATTTAAGAATACAAATCGACCTGTCTGAGGATTTCTCTTTAAATTTGCCCTTTTTCGAGATAATGACTTTATGCAAACTCAAACGTCCTCACTTATACTACAGTGTCGCGCCTGCTTGATTAGCAATAAAAAAACAAAGGGGTTTTCGATATTGTATTTCAAAAAACTCTTTGGGATTTCATCAATCAATGTTTAAAGAATATCCACCTACCTTGGCAACATTGAAATTTTTAGTTAAATGTCCGATTTACGGTTAAAAATGGCCGATTTCGCAATTTTCAAAATTTTTAATCGCTTATATAACAAAAACTATTAAATTAAGAGAAAAATCACCAAAGACCTTTTCTGTTTGGAATGATTCAAGAAACCTAAAAAAACTTCGTTCGATGCAAAAAAAATAATTTTAGGAAAAACCTATAATCTTTCCCCTCGCCTGGCAAGGTCTTATGCTCTTCAGAATCGCCAGTCATTGTACACATTTCTTCTAAATGACTTACTCAAACACATACTTAAATTTAAACTTTACAGGATAAAGTTTATTTTACCCCCTAAATTTGCACTTTTCGATTCACCTGGTAGATACACGTGCACGGCTGATGCCTGCCAGGTCATGGTTTTTAGCCTTGGTGTGCTATGAATTATCACTAGACAAATTTCTAGCCTTACAGGACGACCGTTAGTCGGAGGGTTCACTAGCTCTTAGACTATCAGTTTTGTTATGTATGTATATTTGTCCTAGTCCTAGTCTATTAGTATTTTTATAGTGTCTAGTCTGTTCGCTCAGCTCAGGAATGTTTTGACAGATTCATTATCGGACACATACAACACAAAAATTTCGACTTCTATTGCAAAAAGAAGAATAAACATATTTATATTTAATGGGTCCGTGTGTATTCATTAATTGTCATTACAAACTTTCCTTTCGTAAATACTAATCGCGGTGTGCAAGTACTTGGAAGGGAAACGAGAAACGACCGTGCGCGAGTCGCGGAGAAATATTACAACTATCTTAAATGATTCATATTGTCAATTGAAATTGTCAAATTGACGTATATTTCATACCTTCTG